>NC_045632.1:38019588-38319588 GCF_009829155.1 Mustela erminea
GGGTCAGTTTAAGTTTTACTGCATAAACAGCAAAATGGCAGTTCAACAAGGGTGGGGCCACTCTGCCTGAATAGGCCCTTACATTTTCTCTTGTTTGGCCTGATTTTCCTTCGAGAACCAATTATGTTCTCACTTGTCCCTAAGCATTTTTCTTCCACCACTGGCACCTCCCACCTCTGTCTGACTTAAGAGCTTCTACTCTGTTCCTCCTCACAGATATCTCTCACGTAGGAAAAGTCATGGTCTGCGAGAGCTATTGGCCTATACACCCACATGCCTGGCTGCAAGATCAGCGATCTAATTCGTGGTGCCCGGTGCAAAATGAAAAGGTAGGGGAAAAGGGCAGGAAGAAAGTGTCACTTAGGTACTAAAAGATAAATTATTTTCCTTTCTTCCGTGTAACTCTTCCACTTACATTGCATGTTCCTTTGTCTCACTGGATTTCACGTACCAATATCAAGAATTTCAAGATAGCAACGGCCAAGCAAATAATCCAGCCATAGGGTTCTTTTGCTCAACAGAGACTCATGCAATTCCACAACTTGCATGTATACGGAGCCAGCCCCGTCTCTGCAGAATATGAATTCCTGGGGTTCAATAGCCATATTGCCTTTTTTTCTGTCCTCAGCACAGAGCCTACCACATCGTATCACACAATAAACGTTCAATGAGTATTTTTTTTTTTTATTTCCAGCATAACAGTATTCATTATTTTTGCACCACACCCCGTGCTCCATGCAATCCGTGCCCTCTATAATACCCACCACCTGGTACCCCAACCTCCCACCCCCCGTCCCTTCAAAACCCTCAGATTGTTTTTCAGAGTCCATAGTCTCTCATGGTTCAACTCCCCTTCCAATTTCCCCCAACTCCCTTCTCCACTCTAAGTCCCCATGTCCTCCATGCTATTTGTTATGCTCCACAAATAAGTGAAACCATATGATAATTGACTCTCTCTGCTTGACTTATTTCACTCAGCATACTCAATGAGTATTTTTTCTAAATCGGGCGGCACGGGGGATACTGAACCTATAACCTAGGGCTCAAAAATACTCCAACGTTGAAAGAAAACACAACATAAATAACCGAAGAAATGGGTAAATTCGTGCTAATTCAGACGGCTGTCCCCTTTTTTATCGAGTATGCTTGCCTGTTTTCCTTCTTCCCTGCATCCTCTTTACTATGCATCATCAGACCCAGGCTTGAATGAACAGATCCTTATGGCCGAGATGAGGAATGCACTCCTTACTTATTTATTTATTTATTTTTAAGATTTTATTTATTTGACAGACAGAGATCACAAGTAGGCAGAGAGGCAGGCAGAGAGAGAGAGAGAGGAGGAAGCAGGCTCTCCGCCGAGCAGACAGCCCAATGCGGGGCTCGATCCCAGAACCCTGGCATCATGACCTGAGCCGAAGGCAGAGGCTTTAACCCACTGAGCCACCCAGGTGCCCCTGCATTCCTTATTTTTAAAAAATATTTTGCCAGAGCTCTCTGTGCTAACTTTAGCATCATCCACCTCACTTAGCTCTCCTTCCTTATGCACATTCTCTGAAGATCTGCGTTCCTTACAGTTCTAAGATGAAAGTTCAAAGACGATCAGGGCAGTGTCCTAAATGGGCTCCCTGCTTCTATCCCTTGCTTCCCCCTATAGTCTATCCCCCTCGAAAAAGACAGAAGGATCTCTTCAAAACCACAAAACAGATCACGGGCCTCTCCCCCCTGCAAATCTCCAGTGGAAGCAAACCCCTATCACACGCTTCCCAGTTTAGTCTTTTTTCCATGGAGTCTGAGGTTCTGCCTCTGGGGCTTTTCCTGCCCCTCTCTC
Source organism: Mustela erminea (assembly GCF_009829155.1). Classification (NCBI taxonomy): domain Eukaryota; kingdom Metazoa; phylum Chordata; class Mammalia; order Carnivora; family Mustelidae; genus Mustela; species Mustela erminea. The sequence goes on from NC_045632.1 coordinate 38,021,417, forward strand.
TTCTTGTCTCTCTTGTATGATCCCACGCCATGCTCGCCCTTCACTTCACACCTGCCCAGCTCCTCCCACCTCAGGGAAAGAATCCCACAGCTCTTCCATTCCAGTCTCTGCAATGATATTTCCGCTTCACGGAAGGATCCAGGAACTGCATCCCTCTTTCTCTCTCAACCCTGCCTTATACAGAGTACTGACATAAATAAGTATGGTTCTCGTCCATTCAAACAGAAATGGTCTCCTTCACACCAAAATCGTATTAGGTCAGACAATCTCACGCACTTCCATATCCCTATACCTGGAACGGTGCCGAGCAAACGAGCAGAAACTCAGTAGGTCACCGTTGAAAGTGGGAAAAATGCAAGTACTAAGTGACCAGGTAAGAGTGGGTGAGCCTTGAATCCTCCGTGCAGGTGGGGAGAGGAACAAGCATGAGGATGTCCCCAGATGACGCCACATGCAGTTTCTCCTGTTACCATCACGTGATGAGCAAGGACCTGCTATTCCAGGAAGAGGGCCGAGCACGTCTGTGACGAGACCAGCTAGCCTGAGGTTGCTGTACTCAAGGGCTTCACATACCATTGGACACAAAGGGCTTTGACTTAAAACCGGTAATTTCCCCCCCAAACGGAATGTGTGCTGTCTGTTTGTGTGTGTGAGAGAGAAAGTATGGTATGATGTGGCAAAATGGGACACCTGTATAAAATTGTGCAAAATGAAAATAAGTCTTCCTTCTCTCCCCCTTCGCCACTCCCATAAAGAGACGGGTTTCTGAAGATCAGGGTCGTTTCAGCCTTGCACTCAAGGAGATGGATTCATCTCCCAGAGTGAAAGGTAAAGTCGTGAGTGGGAAAGGAATGGGGGGACAGGGAAGACCTAGGAAGCTGGCCCCTAGCATACCCACCTCCATGGTCCCACTAGGTCACCGTAACTATTAGGGAAGTAGTGGACATAAGGCATCTAAACTCTTTCATTGTTTGTGACATACGTGTACCATCTATTACGTTTCTCGGTTTTGTCTTTAAATTGACTTTTTACTCATATCACTACTCTAACAGAAAACCTATATCACAGGCCATAAATAAATGTAATCATAAAAATAAATTCAATGAAAACAAAGCAATGTTATTAAATTCGGTCTAGATGCTGCCGCCTGCCAAAGGCACTAAGAAAGAGAAAAGGGGCCTCAGGCCCAGGGAGGTGTTAATCTCTCAAAACACTCACTAAAGACTAACCATAAACTGAGACTTTCTACTCCGTTGTGATAAGGATTGGGAAAACAAAACAATACAACAAACAAACAAAAACTAAGAGGGAATGCCCTGGGAAAGAACAAATCACCCAAGGTCCAAAGTGTTTCCCAAACTCCCACAGATTCTAAAATTCAAGGAACCACATATACCATCAATGTTCATTGAAATTTTGTTGTTTTCTTTAACTGAGCATCTTCTAACAAATCATGTGTAAACGAGTACTTAGAAACACACTTTTAAGCTTGCTTACAGCCCTTCTGTCTGGCTTATCTCTACCAAACAAGAGGTAGCCAGTGGCAACACAATAAAACCCTTGGGCATTTTTCTCTAAAAAGTCCTTCAAATCTCACCTATTTACAATGAGCACAGATTTGGGTGGGGTTTGGGGGGGGATACCTGGCTATAATCCTAGACCAACTCTTGACTGGGTCAGTGGCCTTAGGCAAATTATTGCCCTCTGAGGGTCTCAGTTTGCCCCCAAACACACAGTGATCCCAATGTCTGCCTTCACCCTCTCTATAAACACCATCACTGCTCTCCCCTGCATTAAATATTGACCTTCCAGATGATCTACACGCTGTCTTTCTGTTCCTTATACCACACTGCTGCTCTGGAGAAGATGGATTTTTTTTTTTTTTTTAACTGTAACTTAATTTGCATCCTTTTTTGCCTAAAATCCTCTAACGGCTTTCCTGGTCAGGAAAATACAGTCCAAACTCCTTACAGTGGTCTACTTGGCCTGCATATCTTGACTTCTACCACAGCAGTTTTTTAGTACCTCCTATATACCTGGTTCTTTCTCACCTCTGTCTTCCTCAAGGCCTTTGCTGCATGTTGTTCCTTATGTGTGAAACAATTTCCATTCCCCACTTCTGTCCACTTCTCTCTCTCTCTAGCTTTTGGAGTTGGGGTTGGGGTCAAGAGTGTTCAAAATAGAAAAAATAACACAAGCAAATTCCCTTGAGTGGGCTTCATGGTTTAATTAAATGTCAAAAGTGGTCAATTTTTGACCAAGCCATCTCAAGTAGACTTTCCCTACCCATTTGGTATTTTCTGGCAGTACCCTGTTTCCTTCCTTCTCAGCTGACTTCTCATACTGATGCTTAATTTATTAATATGTTTACATTCTCGTAGGAGAACCAAGACCAAAAACAAGTTACCTTTCTATAAAGGCTGGAGTCACTTCAATATGGTCACTGTTGAACCCCCAAAGCCAGCACAAGGCCTGAACAGCTCATTCGTTTCCCACATATTTATTATATGTCTCCAATGAAAGACCCACTCATGACTCCCAAAGTTTACAACAGCAAACTATCCTAAGTTGAGTATTTACCCAATTTTCTTGAAGTCATGGCTCTTGGAAACCTAAATATAAAATTCTGAAATGAGCTCCCATGAGGTGGATGCCGCACCATGGAACTCCTCCCTCCCGCTAACAAACATACTTAATTCCAAGTAAAAGAAATGCAAAAGAACAAAAGTAAGAACTAAACAAATATATACACAAGATCGCTTTACAGCCATGTGCCTTCCTGATGAAACATGCCGACAAGGGTAAGAGGTGGTATTAGTGCACTTTGGGGAGCACTGACTGTACATTTCCGACTAGGTCTACTAATTTGCAAGAGGGCACTTTCATGAAAATGGGCCATAACGTATGTTAATTCTTTTCACTTGCAGTGGCTCTTTAGCATAACATGCATGGGGAACGCATTTGTGAATTATCCTTCTGTTTACACCTGAATCCTAACAGCTAATTGTTCTTGGAACACCTTATGCCTTGATCACATATGTGACACTATTAAAGGGTTAGCAAAATTGGCTTCCCAGGATGAAAAACCATGTTTGCAAAATTCAGGAAGAATGATCAATTAAAACACATGCTCATGGGCTTTATCACAAAGGGCCTTATTAGGCTGAACCTCTTCGCTGAAAATGTGGGCTTTGAAAAGAGGAATATAAAAGAGTGCCCTGGTCCACATATTTCTTATGATTCCTTTATAGAGACATGGCATGGTAGTAATTTGAGAGCAAAGCAACCTGTATGCTGATATAATCTGGGAATGAGAAAAAAAAAGAAGAACAGGGTGGTTATTCAGAAACACACACACGCACACAGAGTACCTAAAAATCCAAGTATATAATTAACTTATCACTATAAAATCCATGACAGGTAAGAACACTAAGAAGACATTGAGTCAAACCAGTAAAACGAAGTCAATCAAATCAATTATGTTCCAAACTGTAGATATAAACAATGAGCAATTATTAATTTTTAGGACGTAGGTAGAGAGAAGAATGGCATTCTAAAGCAACCACCATGTACAAAGTTCTGAGCTAGGATCTTTACATGCATTATCTCATTTAGTCATTGAAGCAATCATGCAAATACATAAGGACTTTTTCAAGTTGGAGAGGAGGAAACCAGTCTCAGAAGAAATAAAATATTAGCCTGAGTCATATAGTCAGTGAAAGATAAACATGCCAAAAAAATCTCAAAGAGTGTATACAGACTTCAGCTTTCCATTTCTAACCCCACCACATTCCCTCCTAACATGTTGATACTGATCATTAGTAACCTAGTGAGAACTCTCATGCTGGGGTTAAAATATTCATATTCCTTATATCACAGTTGGATTTAAATAGAGACTGTGACTTTTTTTTTTTTTTAAGATTTTTTATTTATTTGACAGAGATCGCAAGTAGGCAGAGAGGCAGCCAGAGAGAGGAGGAAGCAGGCTCCCTACTGAGCAGAGAGTCCAATGCCGGGGCTCAATCCCAGGACCCTGAGATCATGACCTGAGCCAAAGACAGAGGCTTAACCCCCGAGCCACCCAGGTGCCCTGAGATCGGGACTTTAAGATTAGCAGTTCTTTAATTAGAATAAGGGTTACTTGGCAGAATCTGCTTTACACAGATTAATTTAATGAGTTCCCCAACAAGTAAACGAATCTCTGAATGATGAATGAATGAATATATGAATGAATGAATGAATGAATGAATGAATATACGAATGAATGAATAGGAATTCTTGCTTATGGCCCAGAGCTGCTCTGTGAGAAACACTTATCTAGATGTACCTTAAAGCCTTCTCTCCCCATCTTGTTTACACTGGGCTACTAAATGACATGTCATAATCTCCCTTCCTTGTCTCTTTTGCCACACTGTACAGCTCTGGTAACTGTACCCACTTAAAAGATGACAAAGGGTATCTCCACGGCTGTGAGACCCAAAGCAGGGAAGGGCATAACTGCCGCCGTCACAGAGGGCCCCCCACCCCCAAATCCCGACTCTCTCTTTCATCTTCAGCACAGCACAAAATAACCCTGTAAGACACACAGAATCACTGGAAGAAAAGCCTAGCTTTTAGAGTAAAAACTATCATTTAACATTATCTGAACAGAATTTCTGCAGCTTAATTTAATAAATGAGGCATCGTTTTTTAGACTCCAAGCATAATAAACTCTCATTTGCATTGACTGGATTCATAAATTCATGCTGTTAAAAACCTGTTTCTGTCAGGGTTGGCCCGGGCCCCCACAGCTTTTGCTCGCATTCCCATTCGGAGCGGCAGGAGGGAGTCTGCCCATCCCAAACGTCAGCCACCGCTAGTTCGTTTCTTCTAGTGCTGCTTGAGAAAGCGGCATGTGGCCTGCCAGGGGGCAGGCTGCTCCTCTCAAACAAGCTCTCCACCACTCCAAGAAAGGATGAGGGACACCTGCGCATATCCCCGTACCACACATTGACTATTTTTCCTGGCAAAAGACCACAGTAGTACATCACAAGTCCAAGATTCTTGACAAACACGAAGCTTGGCTTTGGATTTACACAAAAAGGAGCTGGGCTAACCTCCTCACACGGCATTATATATTTAAGGAGAAAGAAAAAGGAAGGTGATTGTTTTCCTCTGTGTCAAGAGCCTTATTTCCCTCGCCCTCAAATGTGCAGTAATGATACAAATGACTCACAATAAATAGACTTCCTAGTGGCAGAGTGAACGGTATGAAGTGAGGACTGGCAGGTGACAAGAAAGTTCTCAGAACTTACGGACATAACCAGACACAATCACAGGGGAAAAAATCACTACATGAAGGGAGCTCCAGCAGCAGGACCATCGCTGAATGGATTTCTGAGTAGATTGTATATTCCCTCAAGGACTTGAAGTGTTAAAATTGACCTGGGTGACGTGGCAGGATAAAACGTAAATTGTGAATCTAGACAGATTTCATAGCACATAATACGGAGGGCAAGGGTTTGAATCCCAAGTTAGACACTTGCTGGCTGTGTGTTTTTGCTCACAATGTCCATGACTCTGAGTCACTGCTAAATGAGAAATGTCATCATACACTGTTTTTGGGTAATGGAGCTATTGCCTGTCTTAGCATGTAGCAGGTCCCTTAAACATTGTTTGCATTTTATTTTGAAATCCAGTAAAGAATATCCAGAGTGCAGAGAGATGCTACATGGGTTTATCTGCAGAATGTATTGAATAACCTTCTGATTTCTCTCCTAGCTGTAACAGCCTATACTTTTGCGAGCCAGATAATAATCCAGATATATGTGTTTTCTAGTGCATTTATTAACTAACAAAGACTGACTGAATCTATAATGCATACCAGGACATTGGTTGGGTAGGATTTGTATGATATCACTCCTGACACCATTATTATATACTGCATTCTTTAAAAAAAGAAAGATTTTATTTATTTATTTGAGAGAGAGCATGCACAAGCAGCAGAAAAAGCAGAAGGAAACAGAGAGGGAGAAACAGGCTCCCAGCTGAGTAGGGAGCCTGATGCTGGGCTGGATCCCAGGACCTTGGGATCATGACCTAAGCCAAAGGTAGATGCTTAACCAACTGAGCCACTCCGGCACCCCTACATTACATTTTTTTTAGATGCAATGGCCTGAATATAAAACTAATGCATAGAAGTACCTTCCTGCCTTTTGATATGAGACCATAAATCAGATGTGGGTCTACCTTCCAGATAACACTGTTTTGACCCAGAGATTCAAAGCCTCCAGTTAAGCTGTTTCCCTAGGATGCATGTATGGTACTGAAAGGGTGATATCAATAACCTCCTTTAACACTCTGTGCCAGGCCCTCTGCTCAATATTTTATCCACAGCATCTCTGATCTTCAAAGTATTTCTTTAAGGCATGTATTATCATCACCATTTTAAGCAGGCTACACAATACATATGATTTTCTACGAGGTCACCCCATCACTAAATTTAGGATGCTGGACTTCTCTCCCAAGTCCAGAAGACACCATAATTCAAGTACTTTTGATTGCACCAAGATAATTTGAGCTCAACATGCTGATGCGGAAGTTTAGGTGGAGCCACTAGTCATGTAGTTTAGGAACTTAAAAGTGAGATCTGGTTTAAAGATGCGCATTTGGGTATTTTCATGACGTAAGCGAAATCCAAACTCAAGGGAAGGATGAAAAAAATGAATTCAAGCAGGCAAAACTGGAGAATGTCTCTTTCCCTAAATGGAATTTGAAGAGAGATTACTGAAGTCATAGAAAAATGACGAACAAAACAGCAACAACTGGAAAAATGCAGACTTCCTGGAACCATGAAAGAAACAAGAAGAATGGAAGGCATCAACATAAGAGGACATGAACACAACTTGTTCAAACTCCGTGAGGAGTTTGTGCAGGAATATTCTATTTGCATAGTGATTTGGTTTGGGGTAGGACAGTATAAGCATCGTATGTTATTCCCACAGACCATGGAAGGCTTAGTGAAGATGTAGAGAGCGATGCCAAGGTCAGCTGTGTAGCTGGAGATTTGTGCCTCCCCCACTCTGTAGCAAAAAAAGAAAAAAAAAAATGGTACTTTTTCTGAAAACATATTTTGTGTGTATGTTTCATTCTATGTTTGTTTGTTTTTTTTTTTTTAATTGGGTTTGGTTCCTAGAACGTTCAGAATATCTTTTCTATGACAATAAGACTTTACTGTGAGCAGAAATATGACCCAGTCAAGGTTGACTGCAATCTTTCCATGGAACGCCATGAATGCTCAGTGATAACGGACATCACTTTTCCTACCGTCTTCTGATTTTGAGGGAAGAGTTAATCATATATACATAAGATTCCCTAGAACCTACCCACCTCTTCAAATCATAGCCCATGGCCTCATAAAGTCACATGTGCAAAAATACAGAGGAATTATACATAGGTTGCTAAGAAACTGGAGTGTAGTCTATGAAAATGATGCTATGAAACTAAATAAGGAGAGATGCTTCCTAAGTGATCTAGAGGAAAGTATCTAACTTCTCAGTCTCAAGTTGCAGATTACATTGCCCTCAGATTTATAATTTGTACATTGAATCCAACCCTTCCACACTTACATGACACTTCTCTAAGTTGTTTATATTAAAAAATCCATATATCCTAACGCCCCCAGCACATGTATTTGGAGAGTCCATAGTTGCCATATATCTCCTTAGTCTCGTCTTTCAGTTTTGCCTAATTCTCAGACTCATCATCTGGTGAGTCACTAGCCCAGTGCCTAAAATACAGTAAGCAATTTGCATGTATTAACCATCACAAGAGTTTTATGGTGTAGGTATAATTAGTCCCATTTTGAATTGAACAATCTGAGGTTTAGGGAGGGTAAATAACTTGAATAATGCAGCTAGTAATGGGCCTAGCTGACACTTATACATAATAATTCAAGAGGCTAGGAACAGCAGAACCAAATAAAGAAATGCATTCATGAAATGAGAAAATGTATTTGGCTTTCAATTAAACAGTTTTGGAAATGGATGGTGCATATACTGGGTTGACAACAGCCACCCAGGAGACAGTGGAATTTTGTATTAAGTGCATAGATACCCCTCTCTGAACCAGGCTGGTGTTACCATGAGAACAGGGGTGGGTACCAACCTGTGTCAGGAATGAGGATCTGGGTATATAACAGCATCTCCTTCACTCTGTTAAGCCTGGCAATGCACAGTACAGGATACAGCTCACATACATCAAGAACTAATATGGGGAAAGATGTAATAAGTACGGTGACATCAAAGACTCCCAGTTCTAAAAGTGTTGAACCACTCAGAATATTATGTGCCACTGTTATTGCTGGTAATGAAACTTTCGGGAAATCTAAAACCTGACCCAAAAGAAAGAAACTGTAGATCATCTAAAACCAGACTCAAATGAAACAAACAAATAAACAAAATTCCAAAGCACACAATAAATTAAATTGTATAGAAAACATAGAAGCCATATAACAGCAAAGTATGCTCTGCACATTTTTTTTTTTTCCCCAGCATCTTAAATGGTACCTTTTTCATGGGCAGTAAGTCTAAGAGTTACGACATCCAAGATGATAATACCCAGCAGATCTGAGATCAGAGTGAGAGCACTCAATCCCAACTCCATCTGCTTGGGCAGATGGCAAAGTGCACTGAATTTCTCCAAGTCTCCCAGTCCTCAGTGCCCCATCAGCACATTGATTTCCTGATAAGAACATACAGAGGATTTGGGGAGAAAAAAAGATTTTGTATTTTTACACTGAGTGTGTTGACAATAAGTCTATGATTCTTTTTGACATGACCTTAAGAGTAATGAATGAATGCTTGTAGGATGACTCTCTTTATAGGAAGAAAGATGTGTATGACCTGAAAATAATAAAAGATGTCAAGTATATTGAAGTGTGGTACAAAGAATTTCATTTTATTCTCAGAGAAGCAGGAGACAATCTCAAGAAGCCATAAATCTCTTTGTCTTCCTTTAGATCATCAAGGTTTTGTGATGGTCTGTGGGGTGGGGTAGAAAGTGTCATTTAGAAAAAAAGTGTCATTTAGAAAAGTGTCATTTAGAAAAAAAAAAAAGAAAGAAAGAAAGAAGAAGAAAAAGAAAAAGAAAAAAAGAAGGGGAAAAAATGCGATCACCCTCCTGACAAGAAAAAGGCTGCTCAGCATTTTGACGCTACGAGTCCAAAGTAGAAAATCTATACCACTGTGGCATTTACTGTCAGATATGGAATGCTAGGATAGGAAAAAATAAAAGTGACCATGAATACAGAAGATGGACTTAAATTCTAGTTCCATCTAATTTCTAGGTGAGTGAACTCTCTGTTCCTCGTGCTCCAGTAATGCCACACAAAGGGACCAGCCTGTCATAGACAATCTGTAAGGAGCACTAGCAGTGAACATAATAAATGTCTAAAAATGTAAAAAAAAAAAATGATCAAATAGCATGAATACAACACCAGAAAACAATATCTATCATTTGACATTTGACACTTGAAAATTCTCGGGGCACCTGGGTGGCTCATTGGGTTGAGCTTCTGCCTTTGGCTCACATCATGATCTCGGGGTCCTAGGATCGAGCCCTCTATTGGGCTCTCTGCTTGGCGGGGAGCCTGCTTCCCGCACCCCCCACCCCTGCCTGCTTCTCTGCCTACTTGTGATCTGTCAAATAAATAAATAAAATCTTAAAAAAAAAAAAAAGAAAGAAAGAAAATTCTCAAAACACTTTTAGTGAGGTAAATAGTTTCATCACCAGTAACTGAATTAACAAATGAATTCATCATTTGTTCACTCATTCTCTCATTCATTAAATATTCACAATTCATGAAGTTAGATCTGGCCCTGCATGTATGAAGCTTTTTCCATTGAAAGGTATTATTTCTACTTATAGAGGAAATAAGGAGACTGTAGAAGACTGATTTCCTGAAGGTCATGGAGCTAGCACGTAGAAGGAGAACATCTGGCCCATGTCATCTGACCCTCATCAAGTCCTCATGCCAACCCAGTTCCATTGAGTATACGACAGCAAAATGAAGGAGCTCCAGCAGATATCTGATCTATAAGGACTGAGGGAAACTGGGAACATGAATTCAAAGAGCAGTAGTTTTCCTTTAATGAATGCAGACCAGAATTCATGTGAACATCATTTACTGAAGTGAGAGTCAGTCCATTCCAGTGCCTGAACACAAGTACCCCTTTTCCAAGTTGCCTGCTAAGGTGGCACTCTTACTTAATTCTTTGCTTAAGGCATGACTGAAAGCTCCTCAGGCAGATGGTCATGCTGAAACATACTACATTTAAAACCTAGTTCAGCCTTTTATTAGTTGTACAAACCCAGGGAAGTTGCTTAAATCCTCTGGTTGGTAAAACAGGAGTGAAAATCATTCTGCAAATTTTCTGTAGCGTTATATATGTAATAGACCCTCTGTGCTTCATAGTTCTAAGGCCGTAGTATGTAATATAAGAGGCCAGATTGATTCTGCAGGAGATCCACATTTTTTCTTTCTTTAACCTTGTGTCTCTCTATGTCTGTCTGTCTCTCTCTTTCTCTCTCTCAGGCTGCACAGTTTCTGAGCCTTCTCCTCATATCTTGGAAATCTACCACCACTCATGAATTCCAGACTTCCAGGAATGAGTGTTGGGGGGAGAGTAGCAGGACTGTTATAAAGAGCACCAGTCAGGATCTCAATGTGCTATCTGAATGACAGTCAATGGATTTCTCACGGATTCTGTGAACTTCCTGATCATCTGCCATTATTCCTGCTGAAACCAATGGAAAATATTTTTCCTTTGTCATCAATCAGAATTCCAGAATAGAAACAGTATTGAGAATGAGAGCTTATAATTTGGTGACAATTACATTAAGAACACAATAGGGTCTAACTACTGCATAACGGACACTGATGGAAACCTTAACTGCAAATCAGAGTTAGGAGAGCGTGAGCAACTCAATGGCCTGTAAGCATAATTCCTCATTATCCAAGCCAGTGGTAACTGTCTTTTTTCATGGGGAGCTTCACTCAGCAAACAATTAAATACATACCAAAAAAAAAAAAAAAAGCACACTAACCCATTTGAGAAAATAGTCTGGAATACTGACATCCAGTATAAATCCAGAACATCTAACAGCACATGCAATCAATGGGCTCTTGAACATCATAAGAAGCCAGAATTGTAACAAAAAGCACACAGCCAAATGTTGCCATTCAGGCAACATTTATCTTAAAAAAGAAAAAAAAAAATGAACTCTCACTGCTGTGGGATAGTCACTTAAATTCTTCTCGAGGATTCTACTATCTTCTCCCACTCGTGCAACAGTTAACCTGAAAAATGCTAGAATGGTAGCTCCTCCAGGGAAGAAAGAACACTTTGTTTTTGATTCTCCAGCCCCAAGCAGTGTCTAGAGCATAATAAATGCTCAATAATGTCTGTGTAAGCAACAAAACAAAACAAGAGGCAGGAAACCAGGGAGGCCAAATCTTGAAAAACACGGGGGAAAAAAATACCGTAATACGAAGGTATTATTCTCCATCTCTCCAAGACCGTTCATCTCAAAGACTTCTTCCCAACAACTTCAAAGTGCCTCTTTCCCTAGCCTTACTTTCCAAAAAACATGATGGCTAAACTGTAGAGATGACAAATATTTATCTATGAGAAAGTTAAGTTTGATGTAAAGGGTCACTGAAATCAGTTCAAATGTAATAACCGTAATGAAAGCATTTCTTTGTCTGAAACCAAACAATGCACCTTGTGAGAAAAATACCCTAGGATCCCCATAAGAAATTTTGCAAGGTTAAGTGAATGGATTAAGAAGTTTCCTCTTGGGGAACCTGGGTGGCTCAGTGGGTTGGGCCTCTCTGCCTTCAGTTCAGGCCATGATCTCAGGTCATGATGTCAGGGTCCTGGGACTGAGCCCCACAATCGGGGGGGGTCTCTGCTCCGCAGGGAGCCTGCTTCCCTTCCTCTCTCACTTGCCTGCCTTTCCGCCTACTTGTGATCTCTCTTTCTCTCTCTCTCTCTCTCTCTCTCTCTGTCAAATAAATACATAAAATCTTAAAAAAAAAAAAAAGAAGAAGAAGTTTCCTCTTATCTAAGGTTAAAGCTACAGAAATGGAGAATAAGATTTAGGGTTACGTTTGTCTTTAACACTGCTGCATGACATCTGAACTGGACCCACCAGACTCTGATCTCCATGTCCATGGACAAACTGTATTTATTAACTCATTTTTTTTCTTGCATAACCACAACACATAGGTTCTTAGAGTCCTATTAAAGGGCTTGGCACATGCCAGGCACTAGTAAGTACTCAGGACATACTGGCTTTAGTGATTGTTATTTTTATTATAGCTATATTCGTTGTTGCTTTAATTGTCACTGCAGCACGGAATCATGTAGAATGTGCCAATACGTTAAACAGATTTTCCACCTACACCCATGCTCAGTTTAAGTCCAGAATCTATTGATTTATAATTTCTTTCTCTTTTGGCAAGGAAGCCATACTATCTTTGCCTACTCCCAAATTTTCTTCTGCTCTTCTATTAAAATCTTCATACAACTTCAAAAGCTATGCCAGCATTTGAGGGAGCATATCAGCCTAGTATTTCTGAAACATAATGTTCTCATAATGTATATTGTGTGTGTGTGTGTGTGTGTGTGTGTGTGTGTGAATTTCTCTCTGCCCAAATCATGAGTTCCTTGATTTATAAAATTTAATAAAAAAAGCTAAGACCTGTCTCCCTGACTATACCTGCTCAGTCAAGTTTTGCTGCTGCTGCTGCTGTTGCTTTATAGTGGTGATGGTGATGGTAATGGAGGTAATGGAGATGGTGGTGATAGTAATGGTAATGGGGGTAATGGAGACAGTGGTGGTGGTGGTGGTGGAGGTAAGGGGGCTAATGGAGATGGTGGTGGTGGTGGTGGTGGTGGTGGAGGTAATGGGGGTAATGGAGATGGTGTTCATGGTGGTGGTAATGGGGGTAATAGAGATGCTGGTGGTGGTGATGGTGGTAATGAGGGTAATGGAGATGGTGGTGGTGGTGATGGTGGTAAGAGAGATGGTGTTGGTGATGATGGTAATGGGGGTAATGGAGATGGTGGTGGTGTTGGTGATGGAAATGGGGGTAATGGAGACAGTGGTGTTGGTGGTGATGGTGGCAATGGGGGTAATGGAGATGGTGGTGGTGGTGATGGTAGTAATGGGAGTAATGGAGACGGTGTTGGTGGTGGTGATGGTAATGGGGGTAATGGAGATGGTGGTGGTGGTGATGGTGGTAATGGGAGTAATGGAGACGGTGGTGGTGGTGGTGTGATGGGGGCAATGGAGATGGTGGTGGTGGTGGTGGTGGTGGTGGTGGTGGTAGTGTTTCTGTACAGCAAACACACTATCCAATAAAATGCCCAAAGAGGTTTGCTTCAAACTAGTCTTCTAAAACTGAATAATTTCGATTAGCTTAGAATTAGCCATAGCCCATCAATTTATGGCAAAAATAAGAAAACCAAGCTTTACTGCCGATTATCTACAGCCTTTCAGGCTCTGGACATGGCACTTTACATGTATTGGTCCCCATTTTACAGATGAGGAAACTGACATTCTGAGACAAGAAGCCACCTGCACAAGCTCACATCTCCTGTAAGTGATCCAAATTCAGCTATTTTTGGCTCAAAGCCTATGCTTTTACCACTAGACTGGCCCTTTGCAGTGGTAGCTACAAAGGGCTACTTATAGCTGATTTTACTTTAACAAAGGGCAAATTGCAATCTCTGTGTGTGGGGCTAGAGCACACATGCTGGTTCTTGCCTAAAAGCCTCCTCACCTCCCTCCTGCCAATCTTTACCTTTTAATCCCTGTTTGAGTCTGCAAAGTGGAAAACCGCAGGCAAATATTTATTCATGAAATGAGCCATTTTCCCCATTTCTAACCCATCCAAAACTGCTCTGGTTTCTCCTCAAACTTTTGAAGAGCAATTTTCTTCTAGACTGGGGAGGAAAAAAAAAAGCTGAGAGAAATAAAGAATCCCAGTCCAAAGCCAGAGCCAGGAACGCTGGACCCAAAGTACACATGTCTTCAGTAAGATAGGCACTGCAATAAATCTCAGCTAGGGCCAACACACATTTCAGATTTTAAAGATGGGACACTATACAGAACTTCTGGAACTAGGATAAAAGGCTCCTTTCATCCCCTGGGGATCAAGGGACATAAGCAGAGTGAAAAAAGAACTTGACAAACACAATGAAAGCCCAGCTCCATACAGGGTACGCCATTAAATAAAAGGTTTTCTTTTTGATTAGTAAAATAAAAACCTTTATTTACAGAACAACATAAATTTTAGAAAAGATCAACAGATGCTTTGCATGGGTGCCTCCTACCATCATGCACACAAGGCAGACATCCCTCACTGACCAAGGCACCTGTTCTCACAGGGCCAGGAGGAGCCTAAACATCCTTTTAAACCTAACATCCCAAGCAGCCTCTACCAATCAACTGGAATAGGCACAAAAGAAAAAAAAAAAATGTGTGTACCAACCCCAAAATAGAAAACAGGGAATATGAATGACTACATTGTTTTTATTTGCTTGTTTTATTCACCCTCAGGTTCTTTTATAACGTCAGTCATGGTTCTTTGGTTTCTTTTGTTTCAATTCATTATGGGAGGTGATTGATATTTTTATTACCTTGATCATGGTGATGGTTTCACAAGTGTAGGCATATGTCCATATGTCCAAACTCATCAAACTGTATACATTAAATATGGGCAGTTTTTATATATTAATTATACCGACAAATCTGTTAAAAATGAAAAAAAAAAAAAAGAGAGAGATGAAGTCATCTGCTAGATAGAATGAGGAAACAGAAGGGACTTTCTCAAGGGTCCCCAATATTTAATTACAGGTACTCATACAGTCAGCCACTGTTCTAATCAATGACTACTCCCATGGTTTCAGAAATGCTTTAAGACTACCAAATAAGAGAAGACATTAAGCCATTTGTTAATTCCACAAATATGCATTAAGCATCTATCTCATACTAGATCCCATAACGCCTGCTGGAGAAATTGAGATGAATCTTGTCAAATACTACCCTCAAGGCAGAGTAATTTACAGTTTATACCTTCCTTTATGGTTAACTCTAGCATCCAGGAATGTGCCTTTCTTCTCCTTTTAAACTCTACAGAGATTTTACTTAGAGGATGTACACCATTTGATCCACTCCAACCAGAGACAACCCAAAAATAGGAACTAGAGAAGAGACCCAGAAAGAAGAGCCTTAAAAGGTGGCAGAAGGCATTCAGGATCGTATAATGAGGCGTTGCAATCTTGTAGGAACTAGAGGGAAAAGCACATGGCTCTCCAGGGAAGAGAAGAAGGCAAGGATAGAAACAGGGATATATGTTAGAAGGGCTCACAGCATCAAGATTTCATACAGGGAACCAAGGAAGTGTCCTGGGACTAGAGAGTGACTCACGAGTCACTCTTACTGTTCCCTAAATTCAGGGATTCAGAATATGGAATCTCTGGGTCAAAATGCCCGTAGCATCACATACATAGTGAAGAAAACAGTCCTCCTGACTGTGTAACCTCCTCCCGTTGATTACCAAATGTGTAACTTTGGGCAAGTCACTTTCATTCCATTTACCTCAGTTCCTTAAATTATTGCCATCATAATAGTAATACAGTTGACCCCAAACAACATGGGACTTAGGGGCACCAACAAGCACCCACGCAGTACAAAATCCACAGTTAATTTCTGACTCCCCCAAAACTGAACTAATGGCCTACTATTGATAGGAGGCATTACCAATAACACAAATAATAAGCACATACTGTGTATATTATATGTATTAGATACTGCATTCTTACAACAAAGTAAGCTAGAGAAAAGAAAATGTTATTTAGAAAAATCACAAGAAGGGCGCCTAGGTGGCTCAGTTGGTAAAGCATCTGCCTTCACTTCAGGTCATGATCCCAGGGTCCTGGGATGGAACCCCACATGGGGCCCTCTGCCCAGTGGGAAGTTGGCTTCTCCCTCTCCCTCTGCCTGCCGCTCCCCCTGCTTGTGCGTGCTCTCTCTCTCTCTATTAAGTAAACAAATAAGAACTTTAAGAAAAAAAGAAAAAAAAAAACCACAAGGAAGAGAAAATGCATTTGTAGTACTATACCATATTTATTGGAAAAAACTAGTAATTAATGGGTGCTATGCATCTCAAATCCATGTTGTTGAAGAATCATTGGTACTTCAGGTTTTTGTTTTGTTTTGTTTTTGTTTTTAGGGGTTATGGGAGTATTTATAAAGCCCCTCAAACCAAGGACCACATTCTACTACCCTCATGCCAACTATTGCCAAACCTATTGTTTATAAAAGTTTGTTGGAGGGCATCTGGATGGCTCAGTCGGTTCAGGTTGAGCAGCTGAGTACCTGCCTTTGACTAAGGTCATGATCCCTGGGACTGAGGCCTCACTCCACCCCCACCCCAAGCTGCAATCAAGCTAGGCACTCAGTGCGGAGTCTGCTTTTCCCTCTGCCCCTCCCCCACCCTCTTCCCCCACACTGGTGCACAGCGGCACACACAAGTGAGCTTCTACACTCCCTCTCTCAAATAAATACAATTAATTTTAGTATATGTGCTGCCGAAGCGAGCACATCAAATAAATACAATTAAAAAAAGAAAAAAAGATGTGTTGGAACACAGGCACAATCATTCCTTCACATTACGTCTATGGTTACTTTCACTCTACAACAGCAGAGTTGAATAGTTAGTTGCAACAGAGCCCATGGTATTTACTATTTAACCCTTCCTAGACAAGTAGGCCACCTCCTAAGTCCTGGCCTAGAACAGTGTCTAAGTTATGTAAATTTTTATGAAAACATTAAAGCAGAAAATTATATCGTACCGACATACTCTCCTCCGAGATATTAAAATGTCTAAAAGCACAACCAAAAAAGCTATATTTGGGAAGATCAGTGTTCAAACACCAGTTCTGCCATTTACTAGTTGGGTGACCTTGAACAAGTTACCTCATCTGTCTGTGGCTCAGTTCTTTGTCCATACAGTAAGTAGGGATAATAATATTACCTAAGCCGAAGATTAAATGAGAGCTTATTTCCAAAATACGTAGCAGAGAGCCTGGCACGTGGAAAGCACTAAGGAAGTATTAGTTACAATGGCTTATGCCTTCTGGCAACAGATATAAAATTATTTAAGCAGTGAAAGAATTTGGTAAAGTCTAAGGAGGAAGGCAAACAGTAGCCAGTAGTAGCATGACCACTACTGCTACTTTTTTTAAAAGATTTTATTTATTTATTTGAAAGAACGAGAGTGAGAGTTCTGGAGAGAGAGAGAGAGCGAGAGAGAGCGCACAAGCAGCGATGGGGGGGGGGGGGCAACGGGAGAGGAAGAAGCAGGCTCCCTGCTGAGCAAGGAGCCCAATGTGGGAGACTTGATCCCAGGACCCTGGGATCATGACCTGAGCCGAAGGCAGATGCTTAATCAATAGAGCCACCGAGGCACCTGCCACTCTCACTACTTAACATGTGATAATGGTCCATGATATCGCCTTTATTAGGCTGCCTCAGCATGTCTTATAACTGTAACAAACGTATTCAATATTGTTCCCTCCCTCTATTTCTCAAGAAGGCTTAAATTTCTTAGTTCCCTGGGCTTCCAGGAAGTGGTCCGTAGGAATCTAAAGTTGAACATGGGGTTTCCACAATATCAATGAGGCCATGAAAAAAAAAAAAAGGGACTCTAGAACAATATAGGGAGCCAGTTTGTCTCTCTCCCCATCTCTAAATACAATAAGAACCAGAGAAACTCATCCACTCTTCTCGGGGATTAAAGGAAGCCAGGAAAGTCTTCAAGAAAAAGAAAAAGAAAAAGAAAAAGGCATAAATTTTGAGCTGAAGTTTTAAAAGGTTGTGCGGTGTGGTGGTAGTGGTGGGGACTGTGTGTGCACTGGGGATGGAAAGGCAAAGAAAAAAGTTATTCAGTTATTCCAGGCAGAAGTGACAGCATAAAGAATATCTGACTCAGGAACTGGAAAGTAATAGAGTAAGTTAAGAATCTCAGGTTGGGGCACCTGAGTGGCTCAGTGGGTTAAGCCTCTGCCTTCGGCTCAGGTCATGATCTCAGGGTCCTGGGATCGAGCCCCACATCTGCTCAGCGGGGAGCCTGCTTCCTCCTCTCTCTCTGCCTGCCTCTCTGCCTATTTGTGATCTCTCTCTGTCAAATAAATAAATAAAGTCTTAAAAAAAAAATCTCAGGTTTTGGAGTAATGAGGAAACAGAAAATAAAAGGCCCTAGTCTGTCCTATTGAGGTTGTTTAATTACCCTCTGTTGGTGACATGAACATAAAATTCCTTCATAATCCCTTGTTTTTCTTTCTTTCTCCCTCTCCACCCTCCCTCCATCCCCTTCTCTGTCCCTTCCTTTTGTCTGACCCTACTGCTGGCTTTCAGGAAA
Organism: Mustela erminea; assembly: GCF_009829155.1. Lineage (NCBI taxonomy): Eukaryota > Metazoa > Chordata > Mammalia > Carnivora > Mustelidae > Mustela > Mustela erminea. The sequence continues at coordinate 38,039,889 of NC_045632.1, forward strand.
GAAGGGTATTATCTTATTTTTAATATTCTTGTCCCTGTGCCCTCATATTCTAGAATAATTTCTGGTACATGGTAAAAGTTTAAAAATATTTACTGAACAGATAAATTGTCAAATTCACTCCTTATACAAAAGTCACAAGGCGTATGTACAGTAAGTCCTTTTATTGTAAATAGCTGAAGGTTCCCCCCCCCCGGAAATCATATCACCTGCAAGAGAAGCAGTCTTTTCTCTTCGCCCAGCTAAGGGAAATTGGGCAAGCTCTTAAAACTCTGAGTTTTAGGGGCTTCTGGGTGGCTCTTTGGGTTAAAGCCTCTGCCTTCGGCTCAGGTCATGATCTCAGGGTCCTGGGATCGAGCCCCACATCGGGCTCTCTGCTCAGCGGGGAGCCTGCTTCCTTCTCTCTCTCTGCCTGCCTCTCTGCCTACTTGTGATCTCTGTCTGTCAAATAAATAAATAAAATCTTAAAAAAAAAAAACAAAAACCTCTGAGTTTTAGCTTCCTTACCAGTAAAAGTGGACGAATAATAATAATGCTCTCTTCTCTCTTTCCAGCTATTGTAAAGACTCAGTAAGTTACTATGTGCTAAGCTCTTTAAAAAGTGTCAGATCCATAGTAAGCACTCCATGAACACACACCATCCTCATTTCTATACAACACAAGCAATTTTAGCTATCCCTACGTGATCCTGAAGTTTGGTAACATCCAAGAATTAATGGATTTACTAAGACAGAAATGTGAGTGCCAGGAACTCAGAGTCGAAACGTGGAAAAAATAAAAACAAAAACAAAAACAAAACAAAAAACCTGTACCTGCACACCTTTCGCTAATGAGGGAGGCCAGAACTTTTCTATAATTGGTAATGTGTGTGTGTATAAAGCAATATGTATGCTACCATAAAATCGTTTCCTGTTTTTGTTTTTTTTAATGCTCACTTTTATGGTGAAATAAATTCACTGCATGCACATTATAATATATAAAGTCAGGTTAAAGAATAATACTAAAAGAAGCATTCGTGAATTAATCAGATGAAAAAAGAGAACAACCCTGGGGAACCTGGGTGGCTCAGTGGGTTAAGCAGCCAACTCTTGATTTTGGCTCAGGTCATGATCTCCAGGGGGCCTGGGGTAGGACCTGCTGTGGCTCTGCTCTCAGTGCGGGGAAGCTTGCTTCTCCCTCTTCCTCTGCTCCCTGCCCACCCCACTCACACAAGCATTCTCTCTCTCTCAAATAAATAAAATCTTTTAAAAAATGGAACAGTCCTAATATATTTGAAGCCTTAAATATGAACCTACAATACAGCATGCCCTTCTCTCAACAATAAAGATAACTAATACCTTGAATGCTGCATGTAACATGCCTTTTCTTTTAAGATTAACCCATAAATGCTTCTGTGTCTTGCTTTTTTGCTCAGCTCTATTGCTGAGATTCACTCACGCTGATGCTTTCCCTCATTTTCATTCATTTCCGGCAAATTGTGGAAAGACAATACCTAATCTAGCCTTTTCACAGTAGGTGAAAATTTGGGTTCTTCCCATTTTTTTTTTAACATTATCAACAATGCAGATTTATACCTTTGCCTTAGACTCCAAGGCCTATGTGTAAAAGAGAGTTCCTAAGGCATTTACCCAGAAAATGGCTAGGTAATAGCAACATATCCATTGCTTCAATTTAACCTACTTTAAAAAAAATATGCAAGACAGTACACATTGTTTTATGAAACAATTTCATGAGCTCCCACAGTCTCTATCAGTTATGAGAACTCATTCTGCTCTATATCCTCATCCCTTGATGTTGTTCAACTTTTAATTCTTACGATTTGTTGGTACACAATGTTACTTAGCTGTAATTTTTATTTTTATTTTTTATTTTTTTTAAAGATTTAATTAATTTATTTATTTATTTTTAATTTTTTTATTTTTTTTTAAAGATTTTATTTATTTATTTGACAGAGATAAATCACAAGTAGGCAGAGAGGCAGGCAGAGAGAGAGAGAGGAGGAAACAGACTCCCTGCTGAGCAGAGAGCCCAATGCGGGACTCCATCCCAGGACCCTGAGATCATGACCTGAGCCGAAGGCAGCGGCTTAACCCACTGAGCCACCCAGGCGCCCCTAATTTATTTATTTGACACACAGAGATCACAAGTAGGCAGAGAGAGAGGCGGGGCAAAGCAGGCTCCCCGCTGAGCAGAGAGCCCGATGAGGGGCTCGATCCCAGGACTCCGAGATCACTACCCGAACTGAAGGCAGAGGCTCAACCCACTGAGCCACCCAGGTGCCCCGACTTAGCTATAATTTTTAATTTGATGATTAGTGAACTGAACATTTTCTAAGATGCTTAAAGGTAGCATGTTTCTTTCTCCGCATCTTTTCTCATTTTTATTTGTTCTTTTACTTATTAACCGTACTGGGTACATAGTTTGATGAAAACCCTTGTCAGTCACATGTGACAGACAGCTTTCCTCGTCCCATTCACTTTGTTCTGACCTAATGATGCCCAAGTCAACGTTCTTGAATTTAATGCAGTGAAAATTTTTCACTTTTCCCTTTAGGGTCTAGGTTATTTGTTGCTTAATAAACGCTTCCCTACCAAAAGGTCATATAGGTATCTTCCCTTTTCTCTTCCAATACAAATACCTTTCATCCTTAAGGCCTTTATCCACCAGAAATTAATTTGGGAGGAGATGGTTTAAAATAGGAAACCATCTTTTTTCCCCCATATGGACAATTAACTGTCCCTGAGCTATTTATCAAGTATGGCCCGTCTTGGATCACTGACCTATAACACTATTTCTGTTGTATACAGGAAGGTTTGGTATAAGCACTGTCTCCTTCTGGCCCCTTTAATCCAGTCGTACTGTCAACTTCGCTATCACTGAGCCAATGCCACAATCTATATTCCTTTTACTGCGAGTCTTGATGTGTGTCAGTGCAACCACTCATACCTTGTTTTCTTCTCCAAGAAGGATTATCTTTTCCAATGTGGAGACTTTTAACAATCTCTGCCCTATCCTCCATAAATGGCAAGCTTGCAGTCTCTCTGCAGGGGTAGTCTGAAATACTGTTTGGGAGTTTACTATCTCTCTGACAATGCCATTTTACATTCTGGACCTGCAACTAACCCATACTGTAGCCATTAGACACATGAGCACAATTATATATTAATTAAAATTAAATAGGGATACTCAGTTACTCAGTTACACCACCTCTACTGTAAGTGGTCAGTGCCACTACACTGGAAAACACAGGCACAGTACATTTCCATCATCACAGAAACTTTTATCCGGTGATCCTGTTTCAGACCCTTAACACAGAATGACAAAAGAATGACAAAAGATAGCCGATTTGCTTTTGAAGAAAATAAACCTAGCAAGGTCTCCTGATTTCCAGTGTTTTTCCTTTACATTTGGATTTTTTGAAAAATCTCTACAAGTAATCTCTTTGTTGCTAAATATAATTATCCTCATTCCAATAGAGAAACGGTTGAAAAAATAAAGGTGTACTGAGTAGAAAAAAAATCACAACAGCCTCAAGGGTTCAAGCTCACCTCAGAGTTCCCATATGCAAATTTTTCACGTCTTTTTACCCTTCATATTTGAATCCATGGGTAACTTGCAGGATAAGTGATCTTTGTATTCACCTAATGATTAGAAACTCATTATCTTCTTGGGCTCTTTATTCATCTTACAATAGCTATAAATGACCAGAACGTCTATTGTATGCCTATAAACAAAAGGAAGAACATGGACTATTTCAGGTGTTAAAAATAATGAGGTTGGGCCCAAGATGGAGTCACCCATGCTAAGCCCTACTTCAGCAAACAAAAACTTTACTAAGTTTTAATGTTCTGCTCTGCCAAAAAAAAGGAAACCCAGGTCAACCAATCAGCACTTGCCTACTTAGCACAAATGACCTAATCTGGCACCAAGACTTCCCTTTCCATATAAGAGGAGTAATGCTGCTCTAATCCACCCATAAATACCCAGTATAACTTTCTTCTTCCTGCTCACTTTGGGCTGGAAAACCTTCCTGAATTGTACAACTCCTTGGAGCTCCCTTCTGTCTGCTGGATTGGAAGATCAATTCATAAATCACTGAATAAAGCCCATGAGGTCATTACAGTTTACTCGGTTGAATTTTGTTCTTTAACAGGTTTGATAAAAAGTGCTGCATGACCCAAACCTGAAATCAGGAGAACTGACTCACAGCCAGAACCGGAGACGTGTGTCCAAACGGAGTCACCATAGTAATGGGTTTGGAGGTGGTTACATGAAGTAGAGGGGAAGTTTCTGTGTGCCCTGAGGCCCGGAGTCCAGGCGTATGTGAAGACGGATTAGAAAGTCAGATGAGGGAATGTAGGAGGCGCTCTTGCCCAGTCATGGATTCTATGGGCCACTAGCTGAGGAAGAGCTTGCAAGCACACCTTGAATGATTTTGTCTGGAAAAGCCACTTACAATTCGGAGGATGAAGAAGAGGCATCAAGATATGGAATGTGTCCAAGCATTTTAATGAAGTTTTTCTAACTCCTATTTTGTGACAGTCTCTTCAGATACAAATCTCAGGTAAGTGGGACTATCATTCACAATAATGGAAGAATACTGAGATATTATGACCCAAGACTGGGCTTTTAAACATCTATATCCTGCTCCCAACTCCCAGGGAGTTAAAGCCATGTTACATAAGAGAGGAGGGAGAAAGGTGTTTCCATTGTGTTAATCTTTTTTTTTTTTTTTAAGATTGATTTATTTATTTATTTATTTATTTGACAGAGATCACAAGTAGGCAGAGAGGCAGGCAGGGGGGTGGGGAAAGCAGGCTCCCTGCTGAGCAGAGAGCCCAACATGGTGCTTGATCCCAGGACCCTGGGATCATGACCTGAGTCGAAGGCAGAGGCTTCAACCCACTGAGCCACCCAGGTGCCCTTCCATTGTATTAATCTAACCTGTGGTGCTAATTAATAACAAGGAGTTTATAGGAGAATGCATAAGGGGTTGAAAATATATTGGGTTTGCGTTGCCTGGGTGGCTCAGTCAGTTGGTCGTCTGGGTGATGATCTCAGGGTTGTGAGATCAATGCCCAAGTTCGGCTCTGTGCTCAGCAGGGAGTCTTCTGCTCTCTCTCTCCTTCTCTCTCTGCCCCTCCCCCATATCTGCTTTCTTCTTCTCTTTCTAATAAAAAATAAATAAAATCCTAAAAGACCAATAGATTGGGTTTCACTATGGGTCACACACTTTGGAAACATCATGTCACTTCTTCCTTACCATAAGCATTAGAGACAAGGATTGTTACCCCCATTGGGTAAGGTAGAAAAGTAAAGCTTAGCTAGCAAATAGTGGAGCTCAGACTCAGATATATATTATCTAGCTTTTTTTTTTTTTTTAATTTTACAGTCTTCTGCTTCTCTCATTACAATAGGATGTCAAAAACATGAATCTCCTTATTACTCAGATTCTAATCGGTCTGGTGTTTTAGACTGGCAAAAATACTCAGTCTCTGAAAATTGTTCCCCTTATTTAGTTTTTGTTTGGATATTAATCATAACACTAATAGTTAGCGTTTACTGAGTGTTAACTTCATTTCAGGCACTTTGTATGAATTGCCTCATTTAATTTTCTCAATAACACTGTGAGGTATGCAATATAATTTTCATAACTTCCCAAATAGAGAAAATTTAAGTTAGTAAATTTCCTAAGTTTACATTGCTACTAAATGGCCCAAGTCTCTCTGACTTCCTAACATTCAGAGCTGTGATCTGTGTGATCAATTTACCCTATATTTATTCTTAGAAAACAATACTGCTCAATCAACAAAAACATCCCATCATCACAACACGCAGGAGCTTCAGGACATTGCTGTTACCTGCTTCTTGTTCCTCTAGGTAAGATGTCTCCAAACAAAATTTTTTTTTAATTTTATTTTTTTATTAACATTTAATGTATTATTAGCCTCAGGGGTACAGGTCTGTGAATCGCTGGGTTTACACACTTCACAGCACTCATCATAGCACATACCCTCCCGAATGTCCATAACCCCACCACCCTCTCCCTGCCCCCTTCCCCCAAAATTATTTTTAAAGGCAGAAAGGAGCTCACCCATAACAAGTTATATTAAAACAAATACCTAACTCAGTGCCCGAACAACCACCAGTATAGAAATATCCGTCCTAAAATTTTAATCCCTGGTTCTACAAAGAATTATCTTCTAATGAGAAAAAACTCCATAAGAACAGAGCCACCATACAGAATTGGTATGCAAGGCAGCTATTCACCGAGCGGCATCTACAAAATCTGACTTCGGTCCTTGATTAAACAGGTGCTCTTTAAACCAAGTTCTGCATTTTAATTGTAAATATTTTTGTGATAACAATATGAAACCACTCCCAAAAGCATGTAGCAGTTAGTAACAATCTAGCATCCACCCCTGGCCTGTCTTCATGAAGTACAACTTCAGAGGATGGACCATCTTCTATTAAACACAAAACACACATTGGGGAGGGTATGGACTATGGTGAGTGCTGTGAAATGTGTAAGCCTGACGATTCACAGACCTGTACCTGTGGGGCAAATAATCCATTATATGTTAATTTAAAAAACACACAAAACACAATGAACTACATGTGAAAAAATTTAGAGTTGTAACACAATTCGATGGGAATTCTTCAGTTTGGATGGGAAGCGGTTGTTCTCTGTTGTTGCTGTTGTTGTTTATAAGATTTTATTTATTTGTTCATTTATTTATGTGGGGGAAGGGCAGAGAGAAGAGGGAGAGAATCTCAGGCAAACTCTGTGATGAGCACAGAGCTCAACTTGGGGCTCCGATCCCATGACACTGGGATCATGACCTGAACCACAACCAAGAGTTAGACACTTCAGGGACTGAGCCACTCAGGTGCCCTGATGGGAAGCTTTTAAATGATGTTCCGTTATTAATCTAAACAAGTAGTGAAGGCTGTCAACCAATCATTTGTCAGCAATTTTTAACTCTGTGGTTCAAATCCCTTTAAATTTTTGAAATGTGATCTAGGAAAACCCAACGTTAGGCTGAGTCGCAACATCAACAAAGCTGCTAAGGCCGATAATATTCACAAATGAGATCACCGCATCAGTAAAATTTCATTCCAAAACGAATTGGCTTTTTTGGCAAGAAAAAATAAAATAAAATAAAAAGGTCAGGGTACAGACAAGATTTGGACAGCTTCCCTAAAAACACTCTAGCAATTCTTCCTTTGGTCTGTATTTGGGCTCACAGACAGGGAAAGGTCCTTCGATTAAGTGAGACCTGCAAGTAGCAGGAGATTTCTGCAAACCCTTGGAAGTGAACTGGCAAAGGGACTGGCTCTAATCTCTAAAGTCGGAAGGAGAAAGATAAAACAGAAGAAAAATAAAAGGGCAGCCAAAACTTTATTTTCACACATATGAACCCTTTTGGCAAGGGGAGATACATGCAATTGATGCATTGTTATTTTTAGAAGAAGAGAGTAATTCAAAATAGTCCAGATAAATCAATACCATGATTGATTGAAATGAGTCTCCCCGCACAGGGAGGTTGATAAGTGGCAACGTGCTGATGTTGGAGTTTGGGCGGCCAGCTTTGATGGAATGGTGAACTCCTCAGATGTGGGAAGATATTAAGATTCACAGCAACTTCCACGAGATGTCCTAAAGAAGGCAGAGCATCTGGATCCTGGGAGAGCAATATACACATCCAGAGATAAAACCAGTGCCAAGGGCCCCATCTCAAATCTCCGGGAACATCTTTTTCAGAGATGTGCTTGTGTAGCCAAAAGCCCCACTCCCTGCAGCTACAAATCAGTGCTGTGTTCAGACTGCCATCCTTGGCTCCTATGATGAACAGGGAGATGTTGAAATAAATTAACTGTACTGAATTGCATTAGAGCTCAGGGAATGAAAAGCACATGCTTGTTTCCATTCCTTCCTTTGTATTCCTGTTCAAACAAGGAAGCCCTCTATAAACATTAATTAAGCCTTTCCCATTTTCCGCTGAGATTGTGCTAAGGATACGCTTTTTTTTTTTTTTTTTTTTGCTGTCTGTTTTAAACTTAGGATCCAAGGACATTATACTACCTGTCCAAGAATGAGAGGATCCCGAATGCAGCCTTCTTTGTTCTTCTAGTGCTCTTAGAAACTCATGCTAGTTAGACACCAGCTAAGTCTCCAGAGATGGACAAGAACAGGTCCATTGGTGTACTTGAAATTACTGGCTTTTTTAACTAGGAGCAGTGTATACCATCTCTTTAAATTGCAAGAATCACTGGTGGGTCCTAGTATTCTTCCATCATAAGATAGGGAAACAAAGACTTCGCGGTGGCCTGGTGAAGCAGTAATCCAAATCTTCCCACATGGGTGTGATCATCAGCGGATATGACCACAAGTTAGGAAAAGGGCCATAATCCAGGTTATATGTGTTAATACCACGTATTCTGTTTGTCAATTTACCTATTATTCGCTAGATCCTTTAACAAGTAATTTACATATCTTAGCTCAACCCTTCTGAACATTCTGATCAAGTGGAAGGTATTCACGTTTTGCAGACAGAAAAAGCAGAGAGTCAAGCAAGAAGGTAACACATACACGGAAGAATCGTAAATAGAGTCGGGACTTGACTCCCTGCCTCTGTGACTTCACTAACAATATGTCTCCACTAACAATACTCCGATAAAAATCATATATTCCTACCCTAAACCAGCTTGGCAAATTCAAGAATCCAATTTTCTCCGACCGCCAGAGTTAGCATCTCTGAGACATTTTAGGTAAGCAGGGGCGGAAGGGAAGGAAACACATCTATTAAGGCACCACCATCTGCCCGGCGGAGTGTGAGGCGCTTTTGTGCACTCCGTCTGTACTACACATTTTCCTTTTCGTAAACTTCTGCTCTCATTTCCCCCACAGAAACCCAAAGCAGCAGGCACGTAAGTGATCATAACCTTCGAGCGGCTCTTAACACCTAATGCAAATGTGCAAAGACTCAATTTAGGCAGACAATGATGTGACTTAAATTTCTGCAGCACAGGGGGGCCGTGAGGGGGTATGTACAGAATGTTTTCACATGTATCACTTTGACATTGGGAGACAGATGAAGGATCTAACATCATTTACTTTACAGGCAAGGACAACAGAGTTTCCAAGAGAATGAGAGTTTTGCCCAAAGCCACCAAGTTAGGGACAAAGGGGCTGCTCAACAAAGAAGTAGGGCACCTTATTTTATTTTTTCTTGCCCTTTCAACCATTTTAGAAAAGTCAGAAAACAGGGAGTTATCCAAGACACACTCTCTCTGACTTTCTCACGTAATCTGATTCCTGAAACTGCAATCCCAAAATTTATTTACCACTTTGGAGATGCAAGCTGCCCTTAAGAAACACTGGGGTGCCTAATGCTTTGCTTTTCTAACTTGTTGGCCAGTCAATATATTGAACGTATCTCTGCAACCACCTGCTTCCAGCAAAATACATGTAAAAAGCCTTTTTGTGTGAGGGTCGTCTTTGCAGGAAACAAAATACAATAGTCCCCCAATCCATGGTTTTGCTTTCCATGGTCCCAGTTAGCTGCAGTCAACCAAGGTCCAAAGCACATAATCTTCCTTCTGACAATACTTATGATCAGGTCAATAGCCGTCCATTGCTATGTCACAATGCGTGTATCATTCACTCACTTCAACTCATCATGTAGACATTTTCATCTTACATTATCACAAGAAGAAGCTTGCATATGGTGCAAAAGAATATCAGAGAGAGGGAGACCACACATTCACATAACTTGTATTAAAATACATTGTTGTAATTACTCTATTTTATTATTAATCTTACTGTGCCTGGTCTATAAATTAAACTTGACCATATGTGTGCATATATATGAAAAAACATAATTTACATAGGGTTCAGTTCTCTCTGCAGTTTTAGGCACTGACTGGTGGTTTTGGAAGATATCCCCCACAGATAAGGAGACATTCCTATATAAAGCAATATACTGTTTGGAGCTCTACAATAGAAAGAAATATATTAAGTTTTGGGCTCTAACCCAAAGTAAGGTTTTATCTCTGGTTCAGAGATAAAAATTCAATAAGGGCAAGGAATTAAAGCTCTGGGAGTCATTCATCTAACAATACTCACTGAGCCCCTACCCAGGAGGTACTGGGGATATAGAAGTGAACAAGAAAAATAAACCCCTTGCCCTCGGTTTGCATACCATCTGATGGGGAAGACAGATTTTATTTAATGTGTATACACACAGTTCAAAAATAAACTTTTATGTGTATACAGTGACTCTAGAAAACATCTGGGTTTTATAAATTTCTCAAATCAATTTCTTCCTGTCTATATACCCTGTCACCAGGTCATTTCAAAATTTAAACATACTTAAGGCATAAATGAAAAGAAGAAGCAACTGTTCGTCCTTCTCAACCTTTCTTCCTAGCATCCTTTCTTAAAAACATTTATAACAGTGATCTTTTTACTCTAAAATGATTTGTTAGTAGTTGTAGAAGTAGGGCACCTTGCTGGCTCTGTGGGTTCAGCATCTGCCGTCAACTCAGGTTATGATTCCAGGGTCCTGGGATCAAGCCCCATGTCGGGCTCCCTGCTCATCAGGGAGCCTGCTTCTCCCTCTCCCCTCTGCTTGTGCGCTCTCTCTCTCTCAGCTAAATAAATAAAATCTTTTAAAAAAATGTTTTAGTAATAACTATATAAGGTAATATCAAAAATGAAATGTGCATGTGAAAATTATGTCAAATAGGTAACATAAAAATGCATGCAAAGCATCAAGTCTCCTTCCCAATGCAGTTCCCTGTCCTCTAATTGCTCTCTCCAGAAGCAACCACTGATAACAAGCCATACTTTGTACATTTGTGTATGGACCTCTTTCCATATACAAAGCACACACAAGGATACATGAGCTCAGATACTGCTTTCATTCTTCTTTGAACATTATTCTCTATCTTGTTTAAAAGACCAGTCCATAATATATACAGTACTGCCATGTCCTTTTGCACAGCTGTGTAGTATTCCAAAGAATGGACTATCATAATTTATTTAGTCATCCATTATAAAAATTTATGTTTACTACTCCTTTGCTTACTATCTTCAGTGATTGACTTCACCCTCCAAGTCTATCACATAGTAAATTGAAAACCCATAAGAATAACCAGGCAAAACTCATGGGTGGGAAGTGATTAAATTGCATGGTCATTTCATTCATTTGTGCCTTTAATTCTTTTCTTTTGCTTCTAATATTGCACTTCAACCTAACAGATTTTATATGGTGTTCAAAACTCATTTTGGATGTCTACTCCCAAGAATCTTACATGGACCACAGGTCCTGGGTGGAAACTGATTCAGGCACAGCTTCTGTATGTTTCTACAGTGACCAGTACGAACTTCCATTAGACTGATTACTATGCTGTATTGAGATTGTGGATTTCCTTACTATCACCCCTAGCTAACTATCAGTCTCCATGGATGCAAAGATTGTGCCTTATTAATCTCTATATCCACAGGGCATAAGCCACAATTTACCTATTACAGGCCAAGGAAAATTCACTGAATGACTAATAAAATGCACAAAGCTTGATGACTCCAATTGAATGCTCTATTATAGACAAAAGCTACTGAAATCAGTCTGTTCATGAGTCTATTAGAGCCCCAGTCCTGGAAGTGTGATCCCCAGACTAGCACCATCAGCATTATGCAAGCACTTACTGGAAAGGCAGATCCTCGTATCCGCCCACCTTCTGAAACTCTGAAGATGGGACACACCGCTCTGCTTTTGCAAGCCCTCTATGTAAGTATGAGGTTCACTCTACTTTCAGAAGCACTGTATTAAGGTATTTTTCTCAATTTTTCACATCACCTATCTTCCTACAACCATTTTGCTTCTCACATTCCAACCACCCATTGGGAAAAGTAGCAAAATATCACCTCTCCCCTTTTTGTTTCCTTCTGCAGTCTTATTGAAGTTCTAATTGTGTCCCACAATACCTACTTCCAGCAAACAGAGCTGTCTGAAGGTTAACCCTAGGTCCCTGGGAGATTAAGAAAAATGAACCAAGTTTCAAAAAAGGTGATTACTATGTGAAATCATGCTAGCTCTCTTGTTCCCAGCCAAGGCACTCACGGGTGAAGTTTTATTAAAGAGGGAATAGGTCTAGTATACATACAAAAGAAACTTCTGCTCTGTAAGACATTGGAAACACTTCTTGTGACAGATGATTATGAATGAGATAGCATTTCAGGTTTGAACTCACCTAAAGCGAAAATAAAGAAAGTAGGAAAAAAAAAAAAAAAAAAAGGAAAACTAAATCAAACCAATTGTTTAGAGGTTACTCAAAGCAATTCCTGTTTTCCCACAAATGATCATCAAATTCTCAGATGCTAAGGACCAAGATGGGCTTCTGTTGGGGGAAGGCGCGCTGGAGTTCCCTTTGACTTTTTATAGGACTCATTCTTCTTTCAGATAAACTGGAACAGAACCCCTTCAGCTGGGCAGAATGAGTGCCTATAATTATATTCAACAATATGTTTTCTCACGATTGTTCAATCAAAATGAACAGATATATAAGGAAAGACAGAGGAAAACACGCGTTCAGTTCTCAAAAGCGCTCATCCTACCTGCCCAACTCAGTGGACATAATCCACCTACCCTTGGTCTTCTCATCTCCTCACCTTCCAAAAAGAATTTATGAAATCCTAGGCTCATACTGATCCTAATCCTATGTGAAAGTTTCCTGTGTTCTTAAATCATGCTGAAAAGACAGTCCAGCTAGGCAGCTTTAAAGACATATGTCTCCTTCGCCTCAAGACAAAGAAAAATAAACCTAATCCATCCTTGTAGATAAATTCATCAAAACTCAAGGCCTGTGGAAATATTTACTAGTGTGTTCTCTATTTCTTAGTTTGGGCCTATTTGAGCTAGAAGGGACCTGACAGATCACCCAAACCCAATCCCCAGAAGCAGGGATAAAAATAACAGCATCAGGGTTGAGGCAGAACCCAGAATGGAAGAATCAGGCTTTCTAGTTGTACAACACAGTCCGTCCACTGCCTCTGCAGGAAGGGGCAAACACTGAATGTGGAGGCAAATTTTGCTTTCCTCAAGAATGACCACACTTAAAGACTCTTGTCAACCTGTGCCCAGGAGAAGCAAAGGCAGGTGCTCGCACTTTCCCTTCTTAAGAGAGCCACAGTATATTCCTAAGAGACATAAGACAACACATTTAAGAACGCTCATCTATAATAGTTTTTTCCTTGGGAATATATAAAGTCATATAATATTAATATATCCTAAAGCTATAACAGCTTTCATTCTAAAGTCTGAAAGTTTCCCTCAAACACACACCCAGATAAAATCATTGCCAAGACATAAGGAATATTTTCACTTAAACCCATGGTATGGTGGTAATTTGTGAAATAATTTCCAAAAGACAAACTGAACCATACAATGGCAATGAAGGTTGTCTGTTAGATCCCTAATGGGTTCTAAAATTCAAACAATCCTGAAATGTTAGGAAGTTTAATCCCCACTTTGCTTTATTTCACATATGAGGTTAATACTTTTCGAACAAGTATTTCATCAGCATAGGGTTTATATATATATATATTTTTTTAAGATTTTATTTATTTATTTGACAGAGATCACAAGTAGGCAGAGAAGCAGGCAGAAAGAGAGGAGAAAGCAGGCTCCCCACTGAGCAGAGAGCCCGATGTGGGGCTTGATCCCAGGACCCCAGGATCAGGACCTGAGCTGAAGGCAGAGGCTCTAACCCACTGAGCCCCCCAGGTGCCCCAGGGTTTTTATATTTTTAAAAACAATGTCATTGTCTAATCTCTTTGCTCTTAAGATACAGTTTTTTCTAAAACCATTCATAATTCTGATATTGAATCCAGGGGCACTGGGATGGCTCAGTCGGTTTAGCTTCTGACTCTTGATTTTGGCTCAGGTCACGATCTCAGATCAAGCCCTGCACTGGGCCTCGCACAGCTCGACGTCTGCCTGAGATTCTCTCATTTTACCTCTGCCCCTCCCCCCGCTCATACTTGCTCACTTGCGTGCAGTCTCTCTCTTTCAAATAAATAAATGAATAAAATCTCTACTACTAAATCCACCCTCTCCAATGTAGAGTCTCTTAGAGTTTCCTTTGCCAACTGTCAAGGATTCCCCATTATTCTACCACCCTGCCCTGTGGTATGCCCTCTGAAGTAAAACGAAGACATCCTATTGGAATGAGAATATAATGCAAATTTCTTTGAGGCCCTACTTGTATTCTGTCACACATGCCATCAAAATAATTGGTCAGAATCACATATCCCAGTTATTTATGTAGGCACTTAAGGCCTATGAACTATTATACCCCTTTATTTTCTCCTGTTCCTACTGTGCTTTTCTTCTAATAGAGAACAGCTGTCAAATGATCATGAACTTCTTTAGAGTAGAATGCCAATTAACAAATATGCAAACAACAAAGGAGATACAAAATCGCCAATGATGCTACAACTATTAAAGTCTGATGAGAAATAAAATTTTTATGCAGGATGTCTCCACAAATTACTAATTACTAAGAGGAAAACAGTAGCTTCCCAGGGGAGAAACTTGACTTGAAAAGATTTCACCAGATGAGCAAAGCAGCATCATCAATATTGGGATAAATCAGTATCACACAGGTTGTGATACCATGCACTAAGAACACCACAATATCACTTCTCCAGGGTTTTCATCCAAAAATGCGTAACATGTATGTATTCACAAGGGAATATCAGATCCACAAATTGAAGAACATTGTACAAAGTGAGTAACCTATAATTCCTCAAGAATATAAATTCCAGGGAAAAAATGAAAAATGGTACCAGATCAAAAGAAACAAAAAAGATATTACAAGGAACCACAGTTTATCATCTTGGCCTAGACCAAGAAATACAAATATCCAAAAAAGAACAATGTTGGGAAAACTAATGTTGTAATTTTGATAGCTATGGATAGGATAATAATCTGGTGCCAATGTTATATTTCCTGATCGTGATAACCATCCTTGATTAGAAAATATACTGAGATGTTTTAAGGTAATGGAAAAAATGTCCCCAAATTACTCCCAAATAATTCAGAAGAAAAACAGAATATGCATAGGTAGATACATCACAAATGATAAGTGGACCAAAAATGTAAACAACTGGTAAACATAAGGGAGATCTTTTTATTATTCTTCCAACTTTCCTAACAAAGTTGAAGTTATATCACAATAAAATGTGGCCCTTTATGGCAAATCGTAACTATAACCGTACATCAAATTTCTACAAAGGTGTCATCTCATTCAACAGGTTAAGTAAACTGAAGTTCAAACAGATCAGATTTTTTGCATAAGAATACAGGACTAGTTGGTGGCCCTGATGGCTAATTTGACTTGAGAACTTGATTAAGTTACCAAAAAGTCAGTTAACTTGACTAAGTTACCCAGAGAGCAGGTAAAACATTATTTCTGGGGGTGCCTGGCTGGCTCAGTCAGTAGAACATAGAGTCTTGATCTTAGGATCGTGAGTTCAAGCCCCATAAGGGCCTACAGATTTAAAAAAAAAAAAAAAAAAAGACAACTAAACCCCCCCCCCCACATTATTTCTAGGTGTATTTGAAGAGTATTTCTGGGAGAGACTGAGTGAAGAAGTAGCTGGGCATCACCCAATCCATGGAGGTCTGGAAAGAACAGAATGGTGAAGGAGAGGTAAATTTGTTCTGTGCTTAAATTGGGATATCCATCTTCTCCAGCCCCAGGATAGCAGCATTCTTGGCTCTCAGGACTTCAGACTTGAGCTAGTATTTACACAACTGACTCCCTTGGTTCTCAGGCCCTCGGGCTTATATTGGAACTGCACCAGTGACTCTCATGGGCTTCCAACTTGTAGACAGCAGATAGCAGGACTCCTCAGCTTCTACAACCACATGAGCCAATACTGCATAATAAATCCCTTTCTATATACCTCAACCCATCCTATGGCTTCTGTTTCTCTGGGTAGTCCTGATACAATGGCAGAATCAGCATTTTAAACCAGAATTGTCTAAATAGAAGAATTCCTGGTCTACCATGTGGTGTTCAACCAGCCCCTCCAATTCCTGGACACAGAAGAAGCGGGTATAGATGGCAGTGTAGCCCTTTCTTGCTTCCTCCAAGCCCCCAGTAAGCTCTCGTCTTGTAAATAAATGAATCATGCCCGTCATCTGGTTGACATTACCGAGAAGGCTGAGATACCAAAACCTTAGTTCATAAATCAAAGGACATCTGGGATGGATAGCAGCACTGAGACTGACAAAAAAGTTACCTATCATCTGGGAAAGAAATTCAAGGCTCTGCTTCCTTCAGCACCCTCCTCCTTATCTTAGGACTGAAACTTTGAGTATCTGGTTCCAAAGACTGTTTTCTCTAAGACTACAACTTTTAAATTAATGACTCATTGTGCAGAAAGGTTTAATGAAATCAATAAAGGTGGGGGGGGAGATTTAGTTCTAAGAAATCAGGAGGATAAAATATTACGTGGAACTAAAACTAAGATACTGGGGCATGACAAAGCAGATAAATTAAGTTAAGTCCAAGAGTCTCATTAGCAAACAGAACCAAAGCAAAGCCTTAGAAGGATGAAACTTGTAATGATTAGTGGTGCCTCTACATGATCTGATTATTAATAATAATCAGAAGAGTGAGGAAAAAAGAAAAAGAGCAGCTACCATTTACCGAGTGCCTACTGTTTACAAGATACGCTGCCAGCATTTCTCCTATGCACCTTTATTTAGTGCAAAATGTAAAACGAGCAAATATTTTATAGATGGAAAATGAACAAACAGCAACAGCCAACAACTGAGCTCAGAGAGGCTGGATGAGCTTCTCCATGGTCAGGTGAGTCTGGATGTGTGACACAACTCCACCAAAATCTTGGTGCATCTAACAATGGGGAGTTATTCGAATACAGGGTTGAGATCCAGAGGCAGAAACTCTGAGTAAAAGGATCATGAAAATCATGGAAGTTATAGGCTCATTCTGCATAAACAGCATGATGACTGAACCAAAGCTTTGGAGATAGACAGATGCATATCAGATATCAGCAGATCTAGACCTGTCTTCACCTTTTTGGAATATTTACCCAACCTCTTGGTGTATATGCATTTCTTATCATTAAAAATGTATTAAAGTGTTTTTTAAAGATTTATTTATTTATTTATTTGACAGAGAGAGAGAGAGAGCAAGAGAGGGAACATAAGCAGGGGGAGTGGAAGAGGGAGAGAAGCAGGCTTCCCACTGAGCAGGGAGCCTGATGTGGGGCTCATCCCAGGACTTTGGGATTATGACCTGACCCGAAGGTAGACACTCAACTGACTAAGCCACCCAGACACAAAGAATATATTAAAGTATTAACACCTAACTTTTAGGTTTGTTACGAGAATTATGTTAAGTGGCAGGAAAATATCATGATTTTAAAGGACTATTAAAAAAAAAAAAAAAAAGACAACAGACCCATGATAGAGTCAGGCTAAGTCTCATGTCACCAAACGGGGACTTAATGACAGTTTCAGCTTCTCCCAAAAATGGAATCTTAAACCTGTCAATCAGGAATCCCTGGTCAGCACGAATGAAATAATCTGTCCTAGTGGCTCCTGCCATCCCCTAACAGAAAGTGGCGTTGATAGCACCAATCTACATTTTACTGACGTAACTTCCTTGTCCCACTCTCTTCTGCCAATAAAAGTCTTCCATTTTGTATACTTCCTTGGAGCTCCTTTCCATCTGCAAGATGGGATACTGCCCAATTCATGATCTTTAAAATTTACTCAGCTGGAATTTGTTTTTTAACAGGGCTCTGGACAAAGCTAATGTACGTACATAAAGCTTTGCATGTGTTTCTGATGTTCATATTGTGATTGTTGGCATACTGTGAGGACATGAGTTCAATATGTTTTCCAAAAATAGTAATAATAATAACAAGCTCATAAGGAACCCCCTCCTTATCTTGGAAACACATGGCTTAAGACAGTTCATGCTTCACATCTTTAGAGTAGATCAATTTTCAAAATGTTATGAGAGAGAGAGAGCTAGAAGGAAACAGAAAATGCATTTGTTTAGTATTTACTAGTGCTGCGTATTTTTTTATGTTCTACCAAAAATGATACACAGATATTTCAATTAATCAAGTTTTACTGTGTACCCAAAATCTGCCAAAAACCAAAATCGAATGAGGTTGTGGCAGTCGTCATGGTACAGAAAAAAGATACAGCCCTTGGCTCACATTTTAGTTGAATTAGTTGGCTGAAATCTTCTCATTTCTCTGAGCTCAGTTCATCACATGGTTGCTGAGCAAAGTTAATATATTTTTTTTTCTTATGTAATATCTGGAGATACAAATTCTGAGGTATTTTTATTAGCAATCATAGCAATTCTAGTAGTAACTGTAATAATAGTTATTTGTTGGTAGATATGAATAATTTGTTTTACTATCATTATTATAGTTAACAATTAGCACCAATATGCACTATTCTAAATGTTACCAATTTCCTATGAACTCAATCAACGTTTTCAACAGAGCTGGAAGGTTAAATGACTCCCCCAAGGTCATATATAGTAACTGTGTATTCACTGAGCTAGAGAGAAATTCTGTACTCGTTTACATAGGCAACAGAGAAAAAGAAATTTTACTTTCAGGATGACAACAAGATCTAGTATTGAAATGTACAAAATCCAGTTGAATGAAACAAAAGTTAGGCTGGGACAGAAGATGTGACCACCTATAGGCAAATGATTTCCAACTCTTTCCTAATGGAATTTTCAATTCATCTTATCGACTTGGGATTTCTGGGTTACGATAGAGAGGTGGGTATCAAGAGTCCTGAGAGTAAGCTAAACCTTGGAATTCAGTTAATCTGAGGTGACATGAGAGTAACACGGTGTGTGTGTATGTTTATGTGGATGTGTGTGCATCTCAACCTGCCCTAAGTACTTCTTTTCAAAAAGCTACCCTGTGGAGACAAATAGCCTGAGGAAAAGATACAAACTGTACGTTCTGCTTCTGACTGGAGGCTTAACTTGTCAGTGATAATGATTTACATAGTGATCCTCTCTCTTCCTGACTAGCAAGTTGCACTAGCTTCAAGCTATGTGCTCTGTTAAGAGTCAGGAAGACAGAAATTCTTCCTATTTCAAGCTGGTTTGATTGCTAATTCTTTCCCAGAGGTGACGTGAAATCTGGCTAATTTAGGTGAATGGGTAGCAATGTGGTCAGCAAGAAAATGTGTGGATCTTACAGGAAAAACAGGGAAAGTTGTTTTAAAGAGCAAATAGCCCCCCTGATGAATATTTCTATCTTGTTTCTCAAAGTGAATGTTTCTGTCATCCAGAGTCCTTGCCTGTGTCTTAATCATTTCAGCAAAGGCCCTGGCACATAGTATGACCCCAATAAATGCTGCTGAATAAATATTTTAATCTACTTTTACCCAATAACTTGTCAGCACTGCAGAATCACACATTAATCAACTGTATTGATTTTGAAAGTAAAAAGTAAATAAACCTGTGGAATGTCTTAGTTTCTAAATTCTGGGTGTGTTTGTGTGGTGTTTGATGAAATGACATAATGTGACTACTTTAACAACTTTCACTTTTTTATAAGATACTATCTATCAAACATTCAGGGGCAAAATTTGATGGTAAATACATTCATGTTTGAAAACTGATTCAGCTACTTTCAGCTGGCTGACTGCAGGCAAATTATACAACCTCATTAAGTCTGTTTATGCCTACAAATTGAAATATATTGCAGTATATACCTTATGAGGATTTTGTGAGCATCAAATAGTATTCTTTCTAGTGCTAGCATGAAAGTGTTCAAATGTGAGTCATTAGTTTTATTAACAGCAGTCACATCTCCTATTTTCCTTGATAGAGAACTACAGAATGGAAATTGCAATACATGTGATACACTATTAGTCTAAAGATGGCTTTCTTCTTATAAAACATCTCGTTTTCATAAAAACAACGCTCAGTACAAATCTTAGGTGAATTTATAATACCACTTAGATCATAGATTTAACTGCCCTAAAAATGTCTTTATCAGACATATCAGCACAATAATTACTACTGGGAAAGTTAATAATTTGAGTAGATAAGAGGTTTTGGTAGCACGCAAGTGTAGGAGGGTAGAAAATGCTTATTTAATTATGAATCTAAAGGTTCCTTCCCTTCAATATTTATAAAATGTGCTATTGTAGACTAGCTTCTGTTTCAATAAATCCCAGATATTTAATAGTAGAGATTTTTTGGTAACCTTTTGAAGAGTTCGAAAATGAGGCTTTTAAAAATTTTCTATGGAAGAATACAGCCTCTGAACAGCACTAAGTTACTGCAACGTAATAGTTTTTATCACCTATGTTTTAATAGACTTCTTTTCATGTGGCCTTCTATCCAGGTGTAATAGATGTAATATTGCCATTCATACTATTATGATGGTGATGATTCTATACTTGTATGCCAACATTCTGTAATGCTTGTCTGTATTTTTGCATAGAATGATTTTTTATTCCTACACAGCTCAAAGGAAGATGGTCCCTCCTACCCGTGCTCATCTCAGGATGGTGTGCCGCATGGCCAAACTCAACACTCTCGTATCAAACATCACTCTCCACTTACATGGGCTCCTGAGTGTTGACAGTCACAAGTTGGGGAACATCTTTAACCTGTTCCCTCACGCGACCTTCAAAGTAATCACTTTGTTGGTACTGTGACATTTGGAAGCACTACATTTGTTTGCCTAGCAATATGATGAAATGTTGGTATCCATTACTTCATTCTGAATTTTCTTCTTCCTGTGTAGTGAATAGCAAGTAACATTTACGCCCATCCTTTCACCTAGGACTTCGGAAGACAAAGTGTTCTTGGTAAAGAACCACTCTTCCAGGGCGCTTGGGTGGCTCAGTGGGTTAAGACCTCTGCCTTCGGCTCAGGTCATGATCCCAGGGGGCTGGGATCAAGCCCCGCATCGGGCTCTCTGCTAGGTGGGGAGCCTGCCTCTTCCTTTTTCTCTGCCTGCCTCTGCCTCTCTACTTGTGATCTATCAAATAAATAAATAAAATCTTTAATTAAAAAAAAAAAAAAAGAGCCACTCTTCCTTCTACTCGGCGAGATTTCTTCCTGCCTCAAGTTCAGTGTTTCATCAGTGTAGGTGACTCAGACTTGGAAAAATAAAACACTGGATTTCAGAGGGCTCTAGAGAGGACTGCAGAACCGCATGTCACTTTACAGTGGAGTAACATATGGGCACAGAATGACAGTACTTTAAAAAGTTCTAGGCAATGGCAATTAGAGCTTTAATGACACAAAATATTCCAAGGTGTGAAATGCTTAGGACAGTCACAACTGCCATCATACTCAGTCCCCACTAAGTGAACAAAATATCACACCCATTGCTTAGGGAATCCCTAGAGGGAAAAAAAAATAATCCTACAAGCTAATTTGTTAGATGAGGAAACGGAGGCTTAACAGAATTAACACAACAGAGTGTGCCTGCTGTAATAGGATTTGAAACTCAACTTTGTCTGACTTCAGAGCAGAAGCTCCTAACCACAATACTCCAGGCTAGCTTGCTTCTCATTTGGAAAGAAACAAGCCTCAACGTTGGACTAGCAGAGTTCCACAAAGGTACTGCAAGGTATAGTGTTCCATTAAAAAGCTCTTTATCTCAGGAATAAATACGGGAGAAAAACAGGCTAACCACTGTGGTTATAACAAAAAAGACAGAAGTTGTGCTGAAAACCTGCTTGAGGTTTCAGAAATTGGTGGTAAACATTGTTTCCTGATTTTGTGTTAAACGCGTGTTTCTGCGTTCGCGTGAGTGTTTATTTCTCCTGGAGCTGCAAAGCCAAGCCTGTAACTCATAAAGAATAGGCCTTGGGTGAAACGATATACCTTGAAAAGTAAATTGTAAGAAAGAAAACACTAGTTCTTTAAGAGGAAGAAGGTTCAAATTGAAAAATCTGCATTTGGCACATTAAGGCTTAGTTTTGGAGGGAGAATGAACAAAGAATTAACCCCTTCCTTCATGCGCTAGAGAAGTTTTTCTTGTGCTGACACTTTTATGAAGTCTCAAAGAAAAGGCCAGAACCTTGTGGCACTTACAGAGGAACAGACAGGAGGACTTTGCATTTGCAAGGACTCTTTCGATGTCTCCAACTCCGAGGTAGGCATGCTTTCTTCAGCTACCTCAAAAGTTCTCTCCAGAGATCCAAGCCTCAGATACAGACTTTCACTTTCTTGTCACATCTTAGCCAGCAGTTCCCAGGCAAGCTGATTTCCTTTGTAAATACAGCAAAGCTTTTTTTTGGCCAGGTCACGGGATCAAACTGTATCCCAGGGTTTGTAATGCCAAGGGACACAGAACTGCCCTACCTTCGCCCACCCAAATCCAAGCCTGGTGAATATTCCTAGAGAAAAACTCCACTGCCAAGGACTTCCTCAAACATTAACAAAGGAATCCAACATTCTTGGTCTCCAGGCCTGGACTACGCATCATCCAGAAATGATGTGAATCTATAGGAAATCAAAAGGCACTGAAGGCTTTTGAGAGCCTCCTTCTGTAATACCCCCTGAGATGATGACTCTGACTCATGCGAGTTCTCAGTCTTCCATTTGCCGGCACCAGTAGGGAAAGAGTGTCGTCCTTGGATTTAAGAGACCACATAAACCACAGGATTGGCTGGAATGCTTAATAAATAAATAAATAAATAAATAGATAAATAAATAATAATAATCCTATCCAGACCTTCTCCTACCTCAGGGCAGTGGCATGGACCCTTAGCCCACTTTCCAGTGGAGAAGAGTTACCATACAAAAACAACCATGTTCCCCAATGCTCAGTGATTCACCGAGGACTCTGAGCAGGCAGTGTGGCATTAAATACTGAGCAAAAGAAATAAATAAATAAATACTGAGCAAAGTGTCAGAAGCCCTGGTTTCTCCTGTGGGTCTTGTGCTGTCTCCGCCACCCCTCCTTGGGCCCCTGGGTTACTGGATGGATCAAAAGAAATATTTGTAAGAGCAAACTGTGCTGTGTCAAAATAAGAACTTTTCCATATTCCGTAAGCGCACATCCAAGAAACATAAGGAAGAACCAAATAAAGGGAGGGTAGGAGTGGAACAGGGTAGGCAGAAAGCAGCCCGGGTTTTGAAATCAGCTCGTTCTGCATTCCAGTACCCGTTTCTCCCCACTGTACCGGCCATTCTGGGACAGTGACGAAATCTCTCTGAACTTGAATTTCTTTATCTGTTAAGGGGTGGGGGGGGGGGTGGGAGGCAGAGGCAGGGGTGTTAACAGCTCCATCTCACAGGATTCAGTGAAGGCTAAGTATGATTCTGTAGATCCTGGAAGGGATGAGGTAGGTACCAGGTGTCATATTCCTTGGTCCTACGGAACACACATCCTTTATCTTTCACTTTGCCTACTTTTTCTTAAGCTGTGAAGAATATAATTATTCAAAGGTCTTTGTCAAGGAGCAGAGAGAGAAAACATAGCTCCTTGCATGGACATTTTAGATTATTTAAAGGTAAATACATAAGTTAAATCATTTCTATACTAGACATAGAAATTCTAGGGGTGCCTGGGTGGCTCACTCAGGTAAGCATCCTCTTCTTGGTTTCAGCTCGGGTCACGATCTCGGGGTCCTGGAGTCGAGACCCATGGTGGGCTCGGCGGGGAGTCTGCTTTAACACCCTTCCCTTCCCTCTCCTATTGCCCAGCCCCCAGTCATGCTCTTTTACAAGCGCAGACTCTATCGTGCACTCTCTCTGTAGAAGTAAATAAATAAAACTTCAAAAAAAAAAAATTCTAATAAAATATTCTTTTCTTCCAATGTTTCAGAAGCCCGCTCCATAATTTTAGAGAGTTACAGAAGATGAAACTGGTCCCAGGATTTATCTGTTAGTTCTGTCCCCACTCTCCCACTTCTCTTGTAAACTAGTGCATATCAGAACAAACTATCAGGGGGCGCCTGGGTGGCCCAGTGGGTTGGGGGCCTCTGCCTTTGGCTCAGGTCATGATCCCAGGGTCCTGGGATCGAGCCCCGCATCGGGCTCTCTGCTCGGCAGGGAGCCTGCTTCCTCCTCTCTCTCTCTGCCTGCCTCTCTGCCTACTTGTGATCTCTGTCTGTCAAATAAATAAATAAATAAATAAATCTTTAAGGGAAAAAAAAAAAAGAACAAATTATCAGAATAAACTATGTGATGATCTCATTTAAAGACATTATTCATTTAGTGTATCTGATTTGAGGTAAAATGGCCACCATTCAGTTTCTAGCACCAATTGCTAGAAAGTGTATAAATTTAAAAGCCAAAAGGACATTTCTGGGAGAGGTTAGAAAGCAGATCATCGTGTTTGCTGGTTCACTCAAATTGTTCTGACTTCATCCCCGGTCCTGCCAGCCATGGTTACTCAGCGAATGCCATGTGTCAGAAAGAAAACACACTCCTTGTCAAAAAAAAAAAAAAAAGCAGACCTGTGTGATCAGAAGTGCCATAAAAGTATGCATAAGCCCATCTGTCCAGGGGCTGAAAGAAATTAGTCTCTTCCTAGTAAAAATCACTCAGTGGACCCAAAATCCTTTTCTCTTTCCTCACTCTCTCTTTTTCCATCTCCGTCTCCCTTCCCCCCTCTCTCTCTCCACTATCCTTCTTGCCCGATTCTCTTCCTCTTCCCCTTCCCTCTATTGTATTTTTTCCTCATTGTTTCTGATTCGGTGTGGTTTTAAATTCTTGGCTCCTGTGAAAGTCTCTCGGTTTCTGTTTTCTGTCTAGGCTCTTTTCTTGGGTTGGAACCATTTGTAATGTGACTTTCTCTGTAATTCAGAATTCTGTCCGATGCCCTGTTTGCTGCGTGGCTCTACATTTGTATCTCTCTGAACCCATCAGATCATCTCCTTCTGTTTGTGTGTATTTCTGCGCCCGTGGGAGGGGGGCGCTCCTCTGGGCTTACTGTTGGTTTTTTCTGGCTTCAACTTGGGTCTCTCATTCAACGTGTGCGATGGAGAAAAAGCCACAAACATTGAAATGCATTCCCCATAGTCTAGTTGGGATGTGGAATTTGGTTTCAGCTATTTAAAAAACAAACAAACAAACAAAAAAACAAAAAAACTAGAACTTTACATATGAGTTTAATGACAGGAAAAGCAGAGAAAAGGAGAGAAATAGTGGCTATGATCAATAGAACTAGCCATTCCAAATGTCTAATGATTTCTGAAAACACCGCACAAGGCTGATTGTAAATGTTCCTGCAAAGGCAGGGACACAATCAGAGGATGAGCTCTGGCAAAGCAACACTGCTCTAAGAGAAACATAATAGGGCTCACACACACACACACGATGAGCACACACACGCGCACAAGTATGACAGAAAGCAAACTGCAACGAGAAATTCATTTATACTTTCAGATTCCCAGAAGCACATAAAAAAAATAATAAAAGCAAAGAAAACTCCACTATAAATAACCTTGCCACATTCTAAATAAAGCCCTTGAATGGCTAGGGAGTCTGACTTGCTTCAAGGAGTTACAGGATTTGGTCATTTTTAATAGCCATGTTTGCTTTCTCACCAAATTACTTCTCCTCAGAGAATCTGCTAAAGGCACAAGGGAATTATTCTCAGTGGCCAAAGTGCACGGGTAGCGAAAGGACATGACCGGTACTGTCTAGAGGAAGGTCACCATAGTAAGACGCTGGGAGGTAAAGAGGAAACAGAGAAGCCCATATCTATTTGGAGAAAGACCCTTGCAGTTGCAAGAGGAATCAGGGAAGTCACCGTGGAGACAAAAGTAAATTATAGATCCCCCCTCTGGAGCCTTTGTAATATTGTCCATCAGCTCAGTTTCCAAGTGTACAGGGAACTGTTAATAAATTATTGAGCATTAACACAATTAGTTCAAGCAGCTAGAGGGTATAAGCTTTTTGTCTTCTTTTAGTTCTTGTCTACTGTACACGATTTTATTTTTTATTCCACTCAACCATCCTACTCTTTGTTCCACTGTCTTGTGATTCTCACTTTAAGAAGAGTCCACAAAATTGCCCAGTCATGGTCAACGTTTCCAGTGGGCTCTCTAATGGAATGCTACAGCTCAAATCATGCAGAACTCTGCCCAACTCAGGAAAAAAAAAAAGCTAGAGTCATTGCAACCACCATCACCTAACCAATGGAAATTTAATTCAATGCAAATGTCTCAATCTTCTCATCTACAAAATGTGAGAATAACATCTGTAAATACATTTACATCACTAAGCGAGATGCCTAAAGTGGTCAGTACAAATATTCTGCTGCTACTCTCTCTCCATTATTGTTCTCTTCCTTCCTTATCCTCATTATTATAAATGTATATATAAAAATGAGAATGCAAAGAAGACAGATATTGCACTCCCCTGTATTAGGAGACTAACCCACAAATCACTTTGTAGGGGGCACCAGCCCTGCTCAGACCCAAACTGGCAATTTCACCTCTCTATAAAGGAAATAGAACAGAGCCACCACATGCATAAGCCTCAAGGATATTTTTCTTTGCTCAGGGGCTTTATGCTGCCTCTCTCTACCATGAGCAGAACATAGAGAGATGCATGCTGATGAATCAGTATAGTGATTTTGCCGTCAGTTAGACATCTCTAAACATATATTCAAATCCTGCTAAACTGTACATTCTAGTCATGAGACCACAACTTGATTATCTTCAGTGAGACTCACTTTTCTCATCTGCAAATTGGGGTGGCAGCTGAACCCACTGAGCACCTCCCACATGGGGTTCAAAAGAGACCAGGTGTTGCCATGGTTACAGGAACAAGCTCTGGGGTCACCACGTCCAGGCTTGACTCCTGGCTGCATCACGTACTCACTGTGTGTCTAACCTGTAACTGCTCACAGAAATAACTCTTCCCTTGAGCTCTCCCCATCTGGCAATGGGGATAATGATGCCTTCCTCGGGGGTTTTGCGAGGCCCTAATAAGCAAACTTTCTAGGGCGTCTACCATGTAGTAAACACTCAATAGATATGACCCGTGTATTTTGGTTACTTAGAAACCTCCTCTTTTCCCCCACGTTGGTGTCCCCACAACATGTTATCAATCTCATAGATTCACACCAAAAAGAGATCCATGCAACACAGCTGGGCTATTTTAGGATTAGAGAGGAATAGAAATATGCATCTAGTGTTTGATTCCCTGCTGTTTCCCAATATCCCTCAGCCCTTCTGATCAGGCTCATTTGGATTCTGCCATTGTCTCCCGTGGAAGCCCAGTGACATTTGATACTCTGCAGATTTCAGAGCACATCTGCCACATTGTGGTAAATACATGCAGAAGAAAAGGATTCCATGAGTCTGAGCAGGGGGACGGTTCCTGTTCACTAACCCAGTGTGAGGGGTGCAGACTTTTGTCTCTGCCCTCACCTGAGCTATGGAGAATTCCAGCTGCAAACTGATGTCACAGCCTATAGCATAGGGCCCCTACCACATGGGGTTCAAATGAGAGAAGCTGTGGCCCCCTCCCAATACCTTGCCTAGAGCTCTTCCAAACATCAGTCCCCATGACCCATTTCTTTAATTAAGTGGTATTCCAAATTTACTCAGGCTGAATACAGAGGACAAAAAGCATGATTCAAGCTATCCTGGGACTGACTGACAATTGATTGAATGTGTGTGTGTGTGAGAGAGAGAGAGAGAGAGAGAGTGTGTGTGTATGTGTGTGTGTGTGATTTGAAGGTTTAACATGCACAGGAATTACCTGGGGAAACTGTTAAAATGCAGATTTTGATTCAGTAAATCAGGTATACAGGAGGTGAATGGAATTCTGCATTTCTAACTAGCCCCTAGGTGCTGCTGCTGGTCTGCAGATCCTCACTTTTGGCCATAAGAATGTCATGAATTTTATTTCTCTTCCCAGATGGAAGATCTAAGAGGACTCCTCAGTGTATTGAAATGTTAGGTGAGTAAGTCATAGCTAATGAGAAAACATGCCCACATCTTAACTAAAGATTCCAATATTTGAATATGGACAAGACTGTCTTTACTATATTTCAAAATACTCGAAGACTTAGTTAGGGACTGGAACATACATGAGCAAAGGAGGAGGGGGGGAGAAAGAAAGAGAAGGGGGGAGGGAGAGAGAGAGAGAGAGAGAGAGACTATAGGGGGTGAGTTAAAGTTAGCTATAATGGAAATGATTTTGCAAAAATTAGTAAAAGGAAAGTGCACTAAAATGGAGTCAGGAGTCTCAGCAGGGAAAGCTCTTACTCCCTGCGACTCATGGTGAACATCAGATCAACAGGAAGAGATGGGCCTTGAACCTGGACACTATCTTACTACCCCAGAAGAAGGAAAGGCTTATTGCCTCCTGTCCTAGCAAGAGCCCAGCCAGTGAGGGAGTGCCACAACGCAGCCAATGAAAAGTCACCATACATACCTTTAACTCCCAGTGTACTTCAATGGACTTTTTGTTTCTAAGGGCCTTTCTAGCTTTCCCCTCTCCTCTATAAAAGAGCTACCTGTCCTTTATTCTCCAGACTCACTATGGTGAGGCCGCAGTTTGCTTATCCCGGATTGCAATTCCCTTTTATTTCCGAATGAACCCATCTTTTGCTGGTGAAATATCTGACAGTTTTATTTTTAAGGTTAATGATATGTATGGAAGGAAAACGCTAAAATATTAAAGAAACTACTGCCTAGAAAACACACATCGCCCTGTAAATGCTGTAATGCTTTTATCTGTCTTAAATAAAAGGATTCCAGAAGAATCTTTTCTAGGTTATTCTTATTTATTGAAAAGTTACAAGCACCATGCAGGCTGACTATAATACTTGAACATTACAAACATAGTTTCCCATTTCAAGTTCAAATATAAACCCTTGATTTCTGGTTAGTATTTGGTCTATCCCATGGTAACGAAAGTCATTTAAGTACATTTATGAATATAGCAAGGCTATGGCTGTGTGCTTTCTCTCTTCTTAGCATTGTAAAAATGATTAAATATTTCTAGCTCTTTAATTTATTAATTGATGATACTGTCCTTCCAAGTATTTAAATACCATTAGATTTACCAAATGAGATTCAAACTAAGTAACGGTCTCCAAGAATATGTTATGAATAGATAGCACTGATTTTAAGAAAAATCAAATGATTGAATGCTGCCATTTATCTTTCTCTCATTTTATTTTGTAATGTTTTATAATGTAATAATAGCACATCTTAGAAAATAAAATGGGTAAAATTATAAAGAAAAGAAACCGATAATCCAATCACATAAACTAGGGGAAAAATCTTTGAATATATTGGTATATTTCCTTACAGATTCCACCTTATTAATATTTGGTATTACTAATATGAGTCAGTATCACAAATTAACTTATTTGATTGTTTATGTGGGTTACATACCAATCATTTAGTATTTTTTTTTTCAATTTGGGAATTCTTTTTGTCAGAAACAATGGGTAGTGCTTATAAATATGATTAGAATTCTTTCTACATTCGTTTTTTTAAAGATTTTATTTATTTCTTTGACAGAGATCACAAGTAGGCAGAGAGGCAGGCAGAGAGAGAGGGGAAAGCAGGCTCCCTGCTGAGCAAAGAGCCCGATGCGGGGCTCAATCCCAGGACCCCGGGATCACGACCCGAGCCGAAGGCAGAGGCTTTAACCCACTGAGCCAGCCAGGCGCCCCTACATTAATTTTTAAAATCAAAAGTATTGCTGTTATCAGGGGCAAAAGGGGAGTAACTTAAAACAAATAGCAAAATATTGAACATTTCTAAATATGGATGATCAGAGTGACCAGTACACAGTGGTTCATTATTTTTGTAAATGACTATTTCAGGTGCACATTTTTTCATGTGCACATGCATGTCTTAATAGATATATGCCAGGTACTATGTTCATATCACACATGCATTTTTAAACTATAGTCTATACATATTTTATATCTGATTTCTGGTACTTATTCAGCTATAATCATGTCCCCATGTCATAAATCTTTATAATTTTTAGTGATTCAGAGTATTCTGCTCTGTGAATATCCTAGGAAAGCCTTCTTGGTTCTGCAGCCATTTGTTTCCCTATGAGGTTTAGCTTCACACTTGTGGTAGAAATCAATGATGTTTGCCTTTTTCTTTTTCTCTGTTTTTTTTTTTTTTATATATACTGATTACCTTGTTGTCATTTATTCATAAAATAGGATTACATAATCTGCTTTTCACCCATCAACTTATGACTATAATCCTTTGCTTCAAGTGGGGAAAATATACCTGCCCCAATGAGATGACCTTAAGATTGAGGATATATTCGAGACTTCTTTGAAGAAGTCTGAGTGAATATACTTCTTGGGGTATCTGCAGAGAGAAGCACAAATTATCCATCCCCTCACCCGGTCTCGAGACATGGAATGAAGCAAGCAGGGTGAATGTCTAGAGCTACCCAGAGAAAGGATAAGGAGATGATTTGGGATTTGACTCGTGCACGAACTCAGCCAATAGGTCCATGTGTGTTTGTGCACGCATTTGAATGCATGGGTGTGCATTTAGAGGCTCTGCTGATCCTACAGGACTAATATTATTTCACTTATTTATATCGGTGCCAAAAGACTTCCCAAAGCTCTGCGACGCCTGTTATTTCTAAGTCGGGACACTGGGCAAGACGCAGACAACTCTCATTGTTTCGCCAGATTGAGACCCGCGACGCTGACTTGCATTCCTGCCAAATTATTGGTGCACAGGCTCTGTCTGAGTAGGCAGAGGCTTCACGGAACCGACAGTGAATTGTTCTCGCAAGGCCGAGGATACAATTTGGCTGTGGCTGCGTAGCCCAGTGCTCTTTACATGCAAACGGCCAGCAAAAATAATGGCATGTCAAGTGCAATTTTCTTGCCGGCCGCTGACACCGTAAACTGTAATACAGTGTAATTATTTGGCATCCCGTGTCCTTCATACTAAGCACCACCCAAACGATTTCCAAGTTAGAGAGAAGAGGGAAGGTTAGAAGGTCAAATTTAAAGAGAGAAAATGAGTCAGTGCCTTGGAGGGAGAGAATTATAAATAGATGTGGCATCACCAGCAGTAGAGTTATATCCAAATAAGGCACTGCTCAGAAGCCCAGGTAGGAGGGGAAAAGGGAGGAAAGAGAGCAGAGGAGTTTATGTAAGAGAGAGGATTTAGGCTAGATCTCTGACCACCTGGAGAGCAAACTGGTTTTTCCCAAAATAAAGCAATAAGAGGAACTGAGGTTCACAGAGCACAGAACAAGAGCTAAAGGAACCTGGGCAGAAAATCAATAGATGCTACACTCGTTTTTCTTATATTGCTTTCTTTTCCTGTTCCATAGGGATTAGTATCTTAAATATAATTTCATAATCCACTATCCCATTACAAGTGAGGAAACTGCCCAAGAAAGGCCAGGTGACGTTCTCTTCCAGCTGTTTCATAGCAAAGGTGAAAAAGAAAGAAGTCAGCTCTCCAAGAGATCCTGCCCATCTTTGTGCCGCATTTCAAAGATTCCAACCTTAGTTCTCGGTCTCAGTTACCCTGACCCTCTCCTCAGCTCTTACAGCAGTCTTGAACAGGCTGCCGCCTCTGCTGGAATGCTGTCTCTTTTCATCCTTGCACTCTGCTTCTCCGGTTCCAGCGTCTCAGTTCACAGACTATTTCCTTAGGGGAGACTCTACATCCCATAGAACAGACCAGCTTCCCGTCCACGTGCTTCCACAGAATCAGATTCCTTTACTTCACAGGACTGATGTCTGTTTTAAAGTGACATTTGTTTTCAGGACTCTCTTCCTAATGTCTGTCTCCCTGCAGTACCTCATTACTTCCATGTGGATTTGTATTTGCTCAGAGCGGAGAATCGACTAGCTACAATGCTTAGGAGATAGTATGTGCTCAATAAAATACACATTTGTAGAATGACTCAATCGACCCACAACACAGAGCTCCCATGATGACATCAAACTGTTTGCCTCATGGGCATTACATCCAAAGGATATAATTTTTTTTTTTTTTTTTTTGGTCTTAGTTGCAAGATTTGTGAAAGCCATCATGGGTTTGTTTGTTTGTTTCCCTTTGTCTCTTTTCTAAGATAAGAACACATAAGCATATAGGATGCAGGGTCCCATGTACTATCCTATTCTGTGTTGGAACTGACAGAGGAAGTCAAAGCTGGAGGTCTTGAGCAATGCAGAATGCTTAGTATTTATTTATGTGCAGAACAGGCTCTGACCCACTTGTTCCACAAAGAACTAGTATCAGGAGTGGAGTCTCTTTGGCTAATATGTGTTTCTCAGAAATTCATAGAAAAGAGTTCTGATGTACCTTGTACCATAAACACAAGCCTAAGTGCACAGATGGATTAGAATACAGTGGGATCACATCTGCTCGGCCTCACACCACTGGGATGGGGCACAGCCTCTGTGGCCGGGATCAGGCAGTCTGCTCAGAAAGAGTTGTTGTAACAACTTTCCATTATCACTAACTCAAAGAAAGACTTTGATTTGTTTTTAAAGGTTTATTCATTTGACAGGGAGAGCTCACGTGAGTGGGGGGAGGGGCAGAGGGAGACCATCTTAAAGCTGACTCCCCCACAGTGCCCACAGCGTGGGACTCAGTCTCAGGACCCATGAGATCATGATCTGAGCCAAAACCAAGAGTCGGATACTTAATCAACTGAGCCAACCAGGAGCCCCAAGAACGACTAGCAACAATGTTTCCCATCCAAGTACTGCAGGGAGACAGACATTAGGAAGAGAGTCCTGAAAACAAATGTCACTTTAAAACAGACATCAGTCCTGCGAAGTAAAGCCCCACCCTGCTTAGCTTCCCAGATCAGACAAGATTGGGTGCCTTCAGGGTGGTATGGCCATAGACACAACTAGCAACAATGTTTAAACTACCTAGCTGGTCTAGAAAATACTGATATGAAAGGGGAACATGAACATAATGTAAGGTCTCCTTTACTAAAAATTGCCACTTTTATTAAATCTTACTGGGTTTATACTACTTTTTGGCAAATTCTCCCATTATTTAGGTGAACTATAAAGGAACTCTTCATTCATTTATTCATGCAAAATATTTACTGAGCACTTCCTACACGTAGGCAGCGTTCTAGGTTCTGGGGATACATAGTGGGAAACAAAGGAAACAAAAATCATTTTTCTTTGTAGAGCTTTGTAGTGGGAGCCAAGTCATAAACCAGGCAAAGGATAGAATATGTGTAAAATATGTGAAATAATGATCTTCAGGAAGAAGAAAAAATAAAGCACAAAGGATATGAAATATTAGAGAGAGGACAGGTATTTTTTTAGACAGAAGGGGACAGGGAATGCTTCTCTGTGACTATGACTTTCAACCTCATTTTAATTCAACAATATATAGCTGTGTTGCTTCTAACTAGGGGACCCTCAGTAGTCCTGCCCTATCCCCATGACATAGCATAAACCCTCTGCCCAACTAAGATATCTAAGTTTCCACTCTACCCCATCTCAGCCTAAGTGACAAGTCATCCTTCATCTTGCCAAACACACCTAAATATCACCTCTATCTAAATCCACCTGGGATGGGGCGCCGGGGTGACTCAGTTGGTTAAGCGGCTGCCTTCGGCTCAGTCAGGATCCCAGCGTCCTGGGATCGAGTCCCACATTGGGATCCTTGCTTGGCGGGGAGCCTGATTCTCCCTCTGCCTCTGTCTGCCTGTGCTCTCTCTCTCTCTCTCTCTTTCTCTTTCTCCCTCTGACAATAAATAAATAAAATCTTTAAAAAAAAAAGCATTTAAAATAAATAAATAAGTAAAATAAATCCACCTGGGATAACTGAAAGGATTCTTCTTTGGGCTCTCAATGTCTTGTGCTCACCTGGTGATGTAACTGTCTGTCTGTCCACCATTTCAACTACAAACATGTACAATTAAGAATACAATCATGGGGGCGTCTGGGTGGCTCAGTCAGTTAAGCATCCAACTCTTGATTCCACCTCAGGTCATGACCCCAGGGTCCTGGGATCATGCCTTGCGTGGGGCTCTGTGCTCAGTATGGAGTCTGCTTAGCTCTCTCCCCCTCTGCCCTTCCCCTCTAAAATAATAAATCATATATATATATTATATATATAATATATATATATATGGCTACAATTACTATGTGTAGAGACTATGTGGACATGATTTTATTGACTCTTACATACTTTATTTATTTGGAAAGCCTTTGAAGATTTTTAGTAACTACTCCAGGGCTAACACTCGGAAAGTGGCAGAGCCAAAGTTCAGACTTCCGGAGAGCGCATGTTTGAGGGCTTGTTCTTTCTCCGCACCGGCTGTCTAGCAATACAGTAAAAACACACAACGGACAATGTGAGGTTGTGTGTGAAGCTCTGAAAACCCAATCACTCCAAAACTGGCTCTGCCCTTGAGCATGACCTCAGCCTGCATCGTGGAGGCCCCCCGTCATCCTGACTCACAGGAGGGTCTTTCTTTCTTTCTTTTTTATTTTTTTTTTAAAGATTTTGTTTATTTATTTGACAGACAGAGATCACAAGCAGGCAGAGAGGCAGGCAGAGACAGAGAGGAGGAAGCAGGCTCCCCGCTGAGCAGAGAGCCCGATATAGGGCTCAATCCCTGGACCCTGACATGACCTGAGCTGAAGGCAGAGGCTTTAACCCACTGAGCCATCCAGGCACCCCCAGGAGGGTCTTTTAAAGAGCGAGGATGCTCCTAAGTAACTAATGCTCCAGAGCCAGTTCCTAGGGAGAAACTCAGCAATGAAGTGGTTTCAAGCTGGATGTGGAAGGGTATGCACGGAGATAAAACACCGCAGAGCACTGGCGGGCACCTGGATACAGATCTTCCCGACGCTCAGCCTGACTTATAAGCTGACACAGTCACCTGAAATGTAGTTTGGGCTTCGCTACCACCCAAGAGCCTCAAAGGCTAAGCTACAGTATTTGGGGGAGCATTGTTCTTTAAGGGGAAATACGTACGATTGGAAATGCTTGCGACAATGTCTTCAGGAAATAAGTTTAACTCTGATTTAACAATTGTTTGTGAACTGGCCGGGGTAAAGGAGGGAGAAAGAGCTAATTCCATAAAAGCAGTCATAAAGACTCAGGAGCATTTTGGCCATTCCAAAATCTTCGGGTTCACTACTGACATTTCTGTGATTCAAAGGAAAAGGAATTGCTCGAATATTACGAAGTCACAGATCGATGTTGAATGCCTGGCTGTTTGCTTTTATCTCTATTACTTAATTTAAAGAAGGAGTTAAAGTTAGTCATCAGGCTCCTATGAATCCAGAACAAGCCCCAATTTAATTACTTTTCCTATTCAGACAAGTATGGAAAGTTCTCCTGGGCATTGCATGTTCGGTTATTTATATTATATAAAATACTATCACACTGGTACTTCCATAAAGAAATAACTAATACACATGGTGAAAAAATATTCGCCAATTACACACAGATGCACATGCTTGTAGACCCAGAACTGCCTATGGCAGAAAAATGACTTGCCTGAGGGCAGGCTAAAGTTCTAAACACCCAGGAAATAGGACTTTATGGACTCTGCACTCCATATTCAGTAACTCCTTAAAAAAAAAAAGATTAAAGATTTTATTGTTTATTGTTTTTTTTTTTAAGATTTTCAGTAATTTATACACCTGACATGGGGCTTAAACTCACAACCCCGAGATCAAAAGTTGCTTGCTCCACTGACTGAGCTAGCCAGGCCACCCTGTATTCAAGAACTCTAAAGTGCAAATGATGGTTTAAACACTTGGCAGCTAGTTACTAAAATGTGATAGGCTATGGTGGGTAAAATTATGGCCTTGGAAATCCCCAACTTGATCAAAGCTCAGAATTTTTTCCAATTTCAATGACATTGTTTTATTAACCCTTCTAGGTCCCAGTTTCTGTATTTACAAAACAAACAAAAAAACATAATGCTGGTCAAGAAGCCCATATTCAAAGTCCACTGGGCCAGGCGTGTCTGGAAATTCAGAAGTTTTCACATTTCGAAACATATGAAGGCACATAAACTGTATGGAAAGTGGCACCATGAGTAGAGTCTGGGTAGCACCCTGTGGTCAAGCACATTAACATTTCCCCCAAGGAGTACATCAACAGTCACAGTAATGAGATGCTTCATGACTATAAACAGCCTCAAGTCAGTTCTGCTACCTGAGTTCGTAACAGGCATACAAAAAAAAAAAAAAAAACTTTCGGAGATGTTTATATTTTAGACATTTGAAAAAAAAGGTGTGTAGATGTATTACATATTGTTTGTGTGTGTGTGTGTGTGTGTGTGTGTGTGTGTGTAGAGAGAGAGACATTACATACATTTATATGCACGGAAATGGGTGCAAAGCTATTGTTAGAATCAAATAAGATTGTGCCCACAAAGTGCTCTTATATTAGTGGCCAATACCTAATACACACTCCACACTGGCCAGAGTGTGAGCCCCTTGAAGGCAGAGATCATGGATTTGTTCACTGATACACTCCTGTGTGCCTAAAAGAATGTAAGACACATAGAAAGGGCTTCATAAATATTGAGTGATTCGTCCTATCTCCTCCTCCAGGTTTCTTTTGTCCAAGTAGACTAACTATATGAAATGAGAAAACATAATCTTTGGAGACTCTCAATTCGCTTTGCCAGACAATGAGGCAGAAGCAGAAATGCACTCAGAAGTTCCCAGGAAAACACAAAGAGTTAACCTGGGTCTTAAAGATGAATATTCATTCTCATTCTATTTTCTTCTTAATCACTGCTTTTGGGAAATGAATACTGTTGGGCATGTTTCACTTCTTAATCTGACTTAGGAAAATCAACCATTGGCAGGCTTATAATTGGAATTCTACCTATGATGACCATGTGTGACGCCTATGAACATTTCTGAGGGAAAAACATGTATCGTCTTCCATAACCAACGGTGTCATTCTGGAAAACACTTATCTACACAAGGAACATTTGTCTAACCTGCCAACAACAACAAAACAAATGGAAATCCACCCGCAGACACAAGGTACGCACGACACTGTCTGAAATTCTGATTGTGTACATTTGATCCCATCTGACAATGAATGAACTAGTTTCCTCTAGCAAATTTTACTGAATTACAGCACAAAGCACTGTGAACCATCCACCAAGAATTTCCCTTTCTCCATCCTTGCTCGGTTAATGACGGAAACAACAAACCCACCACAAAACTGAAACAAAAAAGGAGAAAAAGCTACCTGCAACTAGAGAGACGTGGCCTCAAAACAAAACCAAATGAGTAACACCTTAGGAATTGAGATCGTACAAATTCAAACTGAGCAAAAAGTACACCTCTTCCAAACACTTAAGCTAGGGAAAAAGTTCGGCGTGCAGACTTCTTGTACAAAATGAGAGAGAGAAGTGTATATGCATGTGCACTCCACGGGTATTCCTGTACCCCATGGGGTGGAAGGGGTCGGGGAGACCAGCCTTCACCAGAAGAGCAGTCTGTGCACATTTAAAACTGTTATGCTGGGATTATCCATGCTCCTGAGGAAACCGATAGGTAACTAACCATCTGGCCTAAAGAACTACAGCTAAGTGTGCCAACCATCCTGACGAGTCTGATGTTCAGGATCTAAAGAGAAACAGATCCTGAAAGTGGGATCTGAAAAGCTTAGCTTACCCGGCCAACGAGAATCGGTTCAGGTCCAGAAAACTCTTCCAGGACAAACATTTGATTCCAAACCCAGCCTCTCTTGGAGCGGTTCAAAATCCGCTGTTCTTCAGTCAGCCTGTTTAGTTCCAAAGGGGATCCACCCATTAAAACTTGAGACTGATTCATCGGAGCCATGTAAATGCAAGGGGGAAGAGTAATCCATAATATTATTAGTGGAGTCCAGAGATCCAAGAGCATTTCCGCTAGCCGTTCTGGCATGGTCCCACCAGTTAAGCAAATCACCACGAAAATGAGACAATTACTTTTTTTGCCTCCGGTCTGCAGCCATCCAATTCATCATGCAGTGTGGACCATTTACTTACAGCTCTGCCACGTGTTTATAGCACAGGAAACAGACATCGTCTAAGCCGCTCTTCTAAGACGACCATCCATTGGTGTTCCTCTTCCTTGAAACTGCCTGCGGAAACAAAGAACGAGAGAGCTCAAGGTCCAGGGCAACAGGTCTTCGAACACAATCACCGCCTTTTAAAAAGCACCTAAAGGGACCACAGCAGACATTTCCCAAACTCTTGGAGCTTAAGAACCGGGATCTGAGGAGTCAGAAGGAATAGATCCTCTTATTTTTTTTAAGATGTTAGTATTTATTTTGTATCTACTTTGTATCTATGTCACTTACCACAAACTACATAAGCAACCGAAGTTTTTTCCCTTCTCCCACCCCCCTTCCCTCTCTTCCTTCACTCCTTGTCTCTCACCAACCCTCGCTTTTTTTTTTTTTTTTTTAAATAATGCAAGTTGGGGCATGTGCAACATAGTACATAGAAGAGACTGCATGCTCCTTCCTTTCTTCCTTCCTCCCTTCTTCCCTCTCTCTCTCTCTGCCGATTTAAAGGTTAGTTCTCGTTCATTCTATGCTGAGCTGTATGAAGAAACTAGCCTCTAATGGTCAATTTTTTTTTTTTAATTTACACATGAGAATGGGAAAGGAAATTTCCCATTTTTACAGTCTTAGCTGCCACAGGGCATCAGAAGGGACGGTCCCGTTCGGGGTGCAGACTGCAATTCTCTGCCAGGATGCTAATAATGAGTGAATAAAATTAGAATGTTCCCAGAGAGAAATTCTGTAATGTCCGGCATGTATGCTGTAATCAGGACGGTGTCAGGGCTCCCATTCTAAATGTACAGTTGGACAGGAGATTTAAATTATGAAAAGCTCCTTTGGGAATGAAATATGGTAAAAATACAATTTTCAATTGAGGGGATTCTGAAAGGGATGGGCAAAAAATTCCCCATTACCTGAGGTGTCAAATACATTTTTTTGCTTACCTTCAGCATGGCGAAATGTGTTTCTTCCCTCTCAAAAAAAATTATTTTTAAAGAAATAATGTTCACTGCAGATCCCGGAGAGAAGCCTTGCTGAATTAGATTAAATGGGAAAATAATTCCTCAAGACACCATCGGGATCGGTTTGGCTCAGGGAATTCGTAATGGGGTACGGAACCTTTCACCCCGAGGTCCCTGGTTCCATTCTGGCTCAGAATGGGAAAGCGAGAAAGTCATTAACAGTGGCTGGGCCAGTGAGTGGCCTTCGTGAAGCCAGCTGAAATGGCAGACTCGCATTCTGCTGCAAACACAGGCTGTATCTGATGGAACAAAATGGCCAGAGGAATCACCGGCTGGTCACCTTTTGCTGGGGCCCAGCTCCCACTCCAGGACTGTTTAGCTCAAGGAGCCCCACCCTGATGAGTGCCTAGGGGAACCATTGCAGACAGCACTTGTTTTGTAGACTGAAGAGAAGAAAAGCTTTCCACAGGAAACCAGCTCAGGGAAAACAAGAGCCCAAGAACAATGTCTTCTACTTCCCTGGAACTGCAGCACACCAAGGGAAGACCAGCTTTCCTGGAAAGCAGATTTCCACCAAGACCGCCTCTCTGTGCCAGCATTGAAAGCAGACCTTTGCAGGCTTCAGATTTAAAACAAAATGTCAAAGTTCTCAATAAAACTACCTCCAAGTATTAGTATCTTTCTGAATTGCCAAACCGCTTATTTATTTAACCAGCATCTACTGCACGGGCATCGGTTACCCTGCCCTCTCCTAGACATGCGCCCGGGGTACTGCGGGGGAGCACCATTGTAGGCTCCTGACTCCGCTGGGGAGGCAGAGAAGCCTGGGTTTGAACTCTAGCTCCCCCCCACTTGCCGTCTCTGTCATGGCAGATGGAATACTCAAGTTCTATGAGCTTCAGTCTTCTCTACTGCAAAATGGCAGTAATAATTCCTCCAGGCAGGAGAGTGAGTCAGAATCAACCATCTTACAAAGCAGCAGGAACCTACGAAAAGCCCTCACTGAACTGGGGTTCCTGTGATTGTTTTTTAAGGGAGGCCATGAAGGTGCTATTGATGTGGTCCCTGACCCTGGGAGACTTTGGTAAAAAAAAAAAGTCAAATGAAAGAGCAGAGGGTTCAGCTGTGTGACCTCTACAGGAGGAGTGACACAGGGCACTCAAAACCTTCCAGAAGGTGAGATGTGGGATGGTATCGGTGGGGCTGGGGAGGAAGGGGAGACTGATCCTGTCCACGTAGCCTCAGTCTATACACTTCTCAAGAAAAAGGGCACAGAGTCTCTCCAAATTCACCTTCTGCGTGAAGGCCATCCCTGAATGCTCAAAAGCCACACATGCCCTTCTCTCGGACCGAGGGCTACAAAGACGAGAAGCCTAAGCGGTTTGTGAGTTTCCTCCAGCATCAGCCTGCCTGGGGACTGAATTTTAGTTAAAGAACTGCACTTACCAGTTTCATATCTGGGGGACAACCACCAACAGTAACAGCAACAACTATAATAATACCTAACTGGTTTATTTTGAGGGTGAAAAGAGGTAATCTTGTTAAGGCAATTAGGAAAGGCTAGAATGTACAGTTATTTTTAAATTGTGCCAAATACTGTGAAAGTATATTCAGGCATCTGCTCTGTTGTTAATGATTCTGGGATAAGAAAATGTAATCCCATTTTAAACACATAATAGACACTTCCTTGATAGAAGCCACCAAAGGGGCACCCAGGACAGAATGGGACATGAACCTACCAGAATCAGGTGAAAAGTGATAAAAACCCAATTATATAAATAATTGTATACAATAGCTTTGTTAGTTAGAAAGGATGTATTAATAAAGGAATATATGCATAGCCAAAAATAGTACCCATTAACACAATATCTTACAGTTAGATAAAGCTTACTGTGCCTCACACTGTTTTGTTCAAAACTGAGGCATGGAAGTATTAAAGGACTTGCCCTCCCCCCCCCCAAAAAAAACCCACCTCCAGGAAAGAGCAGACCATTACTTGACCCTAGGTAATCTAACTTTAAAATTCCCTTTCTTGTGCTCGCTTCAGCAGCACATATACTAAAATTCTCTTTCTTTATTAAAAAAAAAAATTAGGGGCGCCTGGGTGGCTCAGTGGGTTAATCCTCTGCCTTCGGCTCAGGTCATGATCTCAGGGTCCTGGGATCGAGCCCCACATCGGGCTCTCTGATCAGCAGGGGGCCTGCTTCCCCCTCTCTGCCTGTGTCTCTGCCTACTTGTGATCCCTGTCTGTCAAATAAATAAATAAAATCTTTAAAAAAAAATTAAAAATTATTTAAAAAAATTCTCTTTCTTAACACAACCCCTTCTCTCATTATATAAGTATTTGATGCGTGTATAATAACTGTCAGGGACTAGAGAGGGTCAAACATGCCAATGCTCTTCTCTTCAGGAAACGAAGAGGCTAATGGGTACAGACTAAGAAACAGAAACAATATTTACTGAAATACAGCCTGAGAAGGGTTAGGGAAATACACAGTGATAGGTATGCCACTCATCTTGGCAGCATTAAAGAAGGCTTCCTGGAGGAAGAGGCATCTGAATGTTGAGGAAGAATGACCCAACTGGGGAGCAGGTAGGTGTGAAAGGGCATTTAGGTCAAGCAATGAACAAGATATAAGACCACCAATTAATCCAGGACCTCAGCATTACTTGCTACATCTTCTAAGCATCTGCTCACTACCCACCGAATGCGTAACTACTCATGGTTTCCAGAGTACCTGTCAATTAGGGTACCCTCTTTTCTGCCAGTTCTTTGTGATGAGAAGAGCATGTTTGATTTCTCTAAGACATGGGGGAAGAGAAATATGTGCCATCCCATGGACAGGGTAGGGGAGACAAATGAGTGATAATCTAATCCAACTCTACATTTTTCAGAAAAAGTAGGAATGATTTGGTCAGTGTCCTGCAGACGGTGACAGAACTCTGGGAAGAAGTTATCCCTACTCTATGGAAACCTTTCTTCATCCGTACTAATCATTTCCACCACCCTCCCCAACACAGAATTTCTAGTGCCCTCCAATACCCACCCCCCAGACTTTGCCAACTTTTTTTAATATAAAAATTATTTATTTATATTTTGATAGAGAGAGATCAAATATATATTTTGATATATATATATTTTGATATATTTGATAGAGAGAGATCACAACTAGGCAGAGAGGCAGGCGGTGGGGGGGGTGGGTAAGCAGACTCCCCGCTGTGCAGAGAGAGACCAACAACCGAGGCTGGGCTCAATCCCAGGACCTGAGCCGAAGACAGAGGCTTAAACCACTGAGCCACCCAGGTGCCCCCAGACTTTGCCGAATTATTAAGTCACTTGTACTATTACTTGAGTTTTATTGAAACAGCCCTAGTTATTTTTTTAGTATCTATTTTAAAATGGAAAACCAATATGGTTTGTTAGAAAAAGATGAACAGTGAACACTTAGGAAGTGTCTGGATAATATTAAATCGTCAACTCTCACACATACATATGTAGGTCTATGGCAAATCACCAGGAAAGACTATATATATGTGTGTGTGTGTGTATATATGTGTGTGTGTGTATATGTGTATATATATATACACACACACATATAGTTGTGTATAAATATACACATACATGTATGTATATATTCATTATATACATTATATAAATGCATATTTATATACACACACATTATATGAATACACACAGCTATGCATGTATCTACACCTCCTCTTCAAAATAACCATAATGTAAATATTATTACTTTATTATCATCATTCCCATTTTAGGGATACACAAACTAAAGCACAGAGAGATTATTATTTTAAATAATGTTTTATTTGCACTTAACTAAATACTATCAAAGCCCGAGGTCATTTCTCTGTTAAAAGGGAAGGCCAGCAACAGTTAGACACAAGGGTATGCTGTTAAATATTTAAGTGGCTCTCAGAAAGAAAAAAAAGAATCCTTGATTTTCCATTTCCATAATGTAAATACTTCCTCCAATTTTAAGCTCTCACTGTGGCCACTAACAAGTTCTGGCAGTTCCTGAAACTTTAACAATCAGCTCCGGTAACCCTCATAAGAGTCCCTTCCTTGGCTCCCCGCCCTGGGGGTGCTTCTCAAACCATAATATGCATACAAATCAGATTATGACCCAGTAAATCCAGGGTGAGGCAGGTGACTTTGTATTACTAATCCTGTCTCCCATGAGGGCAGATGCTGTGGGTTTGAGAACCACAGTTTGAGAAGCCTAGGGTTTGAGCAAATAAGATCACTTCCCAACTCTGACCTTTTCCTTAAAATAACAAAGGATTTACTGGTGTGGTACCAAGTCATTTCCTCCACGCCCATGCACGGCTGACCATCCCTGTGACAGAGGAGGACATACATACATCAGACTTTGAGAACCCTTGCCCTAGTGGTGTGAATGAGTAGAAAGGATTTTGCATGATGTCATAACACCCCCAGCACACACACCCCTGTACAAACTTTTTTTTTTTTTAAGATTTTACTTATTTATTTGACAGACAGAAATCACAAGTAGGCGGGGGTGGGGGGCAGGCAGAGAGAGAGAGAGAGAGAGAGAGAGAGAGAGGAGGAAGCAGGCTCCCCGCTGAGCAGAGAGTCTGATGCGGGGGCCCAATCCCAGGACCTTGGGATCATGACCTGAGCCGGAGGCAGAGGCTTTAACCCACTGAGCCACCCAGGCGCCCCTCCCCTGTACAAACTCTATGCATATAGATTGGTGAAACTGTCTCACTAACTGGACTGTTCCCACACACATACACGCTATCAGGGGGTGGTGAGACTTGGCCTTCATGTCAGCAAAGGATGCCCCCTGGAGACAAACGAGATTCTGCTGTGCCAGTTAGAACCATACTATTCATACTGCTTGCACCGCGCCATAGGCAAAGCTTACGTCCTCTTTGGTGATCAGAAAATAGCTTTATAGGAATTCCTGAGATGCAACCAAATGTTATGTCCCTGTTATCAGAATTAATAAACATTGTGAACAGTAACTACATACATAAACTGCTTAACTCTACACAAGGAAGAAGAAATTGAGCAAGGTTGTAAAGCTTGGGTAAAAAAAAATCAATTTATTTTTAGATTTTCCAACCACAGTATGTATGTCTGGCCAAGCAATCCACTTCATTATAATGTTGTTGCATTGATTTACACCCAGATAGTGAGATGAAGAGATTTTACAGCCTCTCTGGAATTCTTACAAGTAAAAAAGTCTTTAGACTTTTCCCCCTAAGAAAATACCTTCTCTTGGGTAAGAGACTTGCAATCTGCCTTTTCATTCATACACGCATTTTAGAGATAGTTCTAATTATAGCCTGGATCTTACTCTGCTGACCCCAACATTTTTTTAAGGTGAACTAGCTCAGTGCTCAGATATGTTAAGTTATTATGCAAAAAAATATATCGCACCATCGATTTT
The DNA here is from genome assembly GCF_009829155.1 of Mustela erminea. Taxonomy (NCBI): domain Eukaryota; kingdom Metazoa; phylum Chordata; class Mammalia; order Carnivora; family Mustelidae; genus Mustela; species Mustela erminea. The sequence goes on from NC_045632.1 coordinate 38,084,334, forward strand.
GTAAATAACGTAGATTAAAGTTCCAAATGGTAAGCCACACGCTGATAGGTGAAGTCAAAAATAAAAATGGGCTTTTACAGACACTTTAGGATTCAATCCAGCAGATTATTGTGGTTGACAGGAAATTATGCTTTTATTATCCACTGAGCTTAGCGGCCACAATATTTCACAGAAGCAAAAATGACACACAGGACCAGAGAGTTTCTATTAAAAATGTTTCTGACCTTGAATTTAGAACCATTAGAAGGCTGCTTCAAAACAGGTAAATGCACACTGAATTCAAAGTGGTGTTTCAGAAACACAGACGGCTACCTGATTCAGTGTGTGGCCCAGGCAATTCAAGCCAAGCTCTGGATGACGAGAACAGAACAGGCAGGGATATATTTGGGTTTTAGAGAGGGATGAGTCTTGCATGTGTCCAAATACAATTCAAGAGAATTCTCTTTTCTAAAGCCTTCAGAATTCCCTGAGCAGATTCCCTTGGCAGACAGAGTAGGATTCTAGATTTGTTGTTTATCTGTATTCATCTCCCCATCAGCCACAGCCCTCTAGTCATTTTCCCTTGGTATCATACCATATCCTTAATCCTGATATTTATCTATCCAAAAGCATATATCATTTGTTTATTTTGCCACCCAGAATACCCGCCAAACTAATTCTACTCTGTTACTGACACGCTACTCTTCCTCTTTAAAGTTTCACAATTATTGGTTACCCTTGCAAAATAAATGCTGTCTCCTTTTCAAAGGGTCAGAACTTGTTCTCAACTTCGAAGCTAATCTATTTGTTATAGAAATTTCAGCTTGGGATGACCAGGTCTGTGACTAAAACAGGGTCACGATAAGGCCACTTTTCTAGTGTTATAGACCCCGGCCTTAATTCATAAAAACTTTCTTGAAATCATGAAGTTAAATTGTTGAAGATAGGATTCTTTTCTGTCAGACTCTCTTAAGGCAGAACTGGATTGAGATCGTCTCAAAAGATGAACAGAAGTCCCATGACTGTTGATTAAAGTCCCTTGTTGGTTAAAGACACACTAATGCCACAAAGTGATTTTTCAGGACCAATCTAAATCCCTTCTTCTCCATTTGAAAGACACATCCTTTGCTGCCTTTAAATCATCTGTTCAAAACTTAACAGTCAGAGACCTAAGGAGTGAAAACAATGGGCTTGCCCTTTGTTGGAAGAGGGCATCATGAGGATGTGACCGCTAATGGATCAGAGAGCTAGCCCAGGGGTTCAAAGTCTTCTTATCTACTCCCCTGTCCTTGGAACTAAATCCTACCCACTGTTCCCTCCCTGGAGTCACTTCAAGAACTCAGCGTTGAGGACATAAGGTATTGTTGAGACCACCTGGACTGAACACATGACTAAACCCCATGGAGATCGCTATATAATATCTTAAGATTCGGGGCACCTGGATGGCTCAGTTGGTTAAGCATCTGCCTTCAGTCCAGGTCATGACCCCAGGTTCTGGAATCAAGCCCCATGTCCGGCTCCCTGCTCAGGAGGGTGTCTGCTTCTCCCTCTCCCTCTGCCTCTCTCCCAGTTTGTGCTTTTCTCTCTCTTCCTGTCAAATGAACAAATAAAATCTTTACAAAATAAATAAAATCTTATGAATCTAGCAGGGAGCTGTGGAGATCCACTCATCTTGCAACAACCTGAGAGAAAGCCTCATATGTGAGTTCCCTTGCGTATTAGAACTGCCACCTATCAATCGGGACTGTTCTGCTTTCTTTGGTCACTCCTTGCCCTTTGTGTACAGAGGCCAGTTTCAGAGTTCATTCTGGGCACACTCAAGGTTGTGAACCAAAATGCTTTAAATCACAGTAACCAACAGAAATCAACCTTACCCTTGTCTATTAGTAATAGAGCTGAACAAGGGAAGCTCCATGACACAGTGGTTGAAAACATTGAGTGTGGAGTCAAAAGTAGTTTGAATCCCTGTTTTTTGTTTTTTGTTTTTAAGATTTTATTTATTCGACAGAGACAGCAAGAGTGGGAATACAAAATACAAGCAGGGGGAGAAGCAGAGGGAGAGGGAGAAGCAAGCTTACTGCTAAGCAAGGAGCCCAATGTGGGGCTCGATCCCAGGACCCTGAGATCATGACTTGAGCGGAAGGCAGATCCTTAACGACTTAGCCACCCAGGCGCCCCTGAATCACTGTCCTTTAATTCATAAGATATGGGGAAATGGATCTCAATTGCGGCTGATGAGGGAACTGATGCTCTGGGTTTCATACTCTCTAACTTGAGGGACTGTGGAAAAACTAAATCATATAAAGCTCTATCAATGTCCAGTAATAGCCACCATTTATTGAATACTCCATGTGCTTTACAAAGACTCGATTTATTTAAATACTTCATTTCAATTTTTTGCTGTGAATATCACTGGGGGAAATCCCAGCATTCTATTTAGACAAGCAAATAAAAGAATTTCCCATTCTTCTTTAAAGAGAGAGAGAGAGAGAAAGGAACCATGTTGGATATGAATTAAACATTTTACAAATAGTTTTTCCTACCCACAGCTAACACACAATTAGTTACTTCATAGATCTATTAAGCTTCTAAAGGGCAGTATTTTTATCCCTTTCCCAAGAGCCAACCATGTCTGCTCTTTCCATTGAACACAGGGCATTGTCTTTCACTATTTTCTGCTGAGAGGACAACACACAAGCATTAAACATTCACATGGAACCTATTCACTTGATAAATACTCAGTGAAAAACACAGGCTGCTACATCGTATTGTATAATTCCACTATGACCCAATTTTAACCACTCTATGGCAAACATTTCATTGGCCAGGTACTTTTACAAAAAAAAAAAAAAAATTCTGTTGCATTTCATAATCATCTACCTTCTTAGGAGAATGGCCCAAGTGGGGAGTCCCTACTAACTCAAAGGTGAGGCCAAAATGATTTCTGAACACTATTCAGAAATTTGCTGAGTGAAGATAATGCTGAGCAGAGACTAGGTTCAGATAGTGTCTTCTCCCAAAAGTATTCAACAAATGTTTTCCATTTATTTTAGTAAATGTTGGCATGACTGATGATGGCTAAAAATCAAAAGCTCTCCCTTCGTTTACATAATGGGGAAATGGTTAAAATCAGTTATACCACATAACCAAGACTATAGAGTCTGTAATACTGAACCTGAAATGCAGCCAAGTATCCCAGCATAATAAGTCAAGATTCTGTCAATTAGATTATACCGTGTGGGAACCACCCTTATGAGCGCACCTTACGGTCATCCTTTCATGTTTAAAAGACTTTATAGCTTAAAAACCACCCACTGACACTATTACCATGAACTATGGACACAGATGATGGAATGGGTACCAGCAATCATTTGACAAAAATAACACTGAGATATAATGTAGAATGCTTAGGTCCTGAAATTAATCAAAGTGTTTATATGGATTCTAAGTGTACTACCTTCAGTATGCTCTCCTACATAGTATACTAGGTATATCATCTTCACCCACTATATTTTAGTGAAATTCAAAAATAAGACAAACACAAATATGTGTTACCATTCTAATCAAAATAAGTACAAATTAACTTTTTCATATTTTGAGCATCCCCAATATGAAGAAGGAAATACTTGAACAGAGAAAATTAAATTGTTTGTCAAGCTGAAATACCCATAGAGAAATAAGGAGGAGAATGTGTCCTTGTAATCTTTATATCAAATTCTGGAGATGAATTTGCATGCGTAAGAAAAGCATTCCCTTATGACATTTCTACCACTGCTTCACCTACTTATGTTATTTGTGTCACATCAGGAATCAAATAATCATATTTTATACATTAACCCATCTAAAAAGAAGCAATGCATGGAAAATGTTACATTATAACATGTAATAAAACATGGATGTGCTATAACATTTTCATTTAATGACATCTATAGAATAAGATTCCACGTACTATCCCTTTGCAATATATTCAACATGCTTCAAATATGAATAAATACATCCACAGAAAGACCTTACCACAGATAATAGATTATTTTCGTCTGTGTACATGTGAGTGCCAGAAGTCCTGCTGATAACTCGGCAGAGAGGAGTACAGAATTGTCTTCTAAGATGTTCTGACTTGCAGTTCACATGAGGTTAACATGAACTGTTCCATTGAAATAGAAAATATACTAAAGAGCAGCAAAAGAGGAGGGAGAGAAGGAGCAAAGAAAGAAAGGTCCTTCCCTCGGTTATTTTCTACGTACGGACACGGAAGTACACATGTGACACTTCCATAATTTAGAGTATTCTCTCCAATAAAACCCAACTTGCATCCCGCACAGTTTAATAGCATTCTTGATGTAAGTCTGGTCTTGAAGGCATTCTCCTTTGTACAAAGCTGAATTACGCTTTTATGTTCCCATAGCATTTAACAAGTGACTTCAAGGGAGGAAAACTATGCTTTGTGGAACGTGAAAAACTCAATTTAAAAAAAGAGAAAAGTTCTATCTGAAGATCAACTTGGGACAAAATCGAGGCAGACAGTCACCATACCAGACTTTGGATATTACCCCACCCCCGCCTTTAGTGAAAATCTCCTAGTAAAGGGAGAAGGGAGAGTCTTTGCCAACTGTCGACGCGTTAAATAAATGTATACTTAGCACTAACTCTGGGCTTAGCCTCAACTAACCATCATTTTAGCATGTCTTTGGCAGAGAGGGTGGGGAAGTTTGAAGGTTCTCAACCCAAGGGTTATTCTTTTATGATGCTTTCCAAAGAGATATAGAAAACCACATCTATATATTTCTACATAGCAACAGAACTTAAAAAATAACAAGACTTCTAAAAGCAAGAAGGTGGAGGGTATTTATGATAAGGAAGAGCCTATGCCATTTAAAACTCAGGAAATAAAAGCTCAGGACACGACAGAGAAAGGAAACAGTATTGGTCCTATTGCTTTGCCATGAAGTGGCGTGGGAGATTTAGCTAGAGGCAGCACATGGGAGAAGCAGCTGAATGGCATCCCTTGAACTTATTTCTTTTCTGACCTTTTGAAGTTGCCAGGTTCAACTAATTTTCTCCTCATGGTTATATCTGAAGCCGGTTCCAGAGGCAAGAACCAACAGTTCAGCAGAAATATACTGCTCATCGCAACTTTCTATGGGAATTAAGTGAGAAAAGACTAATAGCTCTTTGGTTAATTAAGGCCCACCAATTCGGAGGACAACCTTGTTCCATCACAATATTGTTCTATTTCCCAAATATAAAATTATGGGATTCTGGTGAAAAAAATTCCAGCACCGAATTTTTTTTTTTTTTTTAAGACACTGGTCAATGTACAAATTTAAGAAGCCAGGAGGGGAAAATCAAATAACCCAGGGCAGACGAAAGGGCAAATGGATCATGATAAAACTCTCAGACTCGACTCATTAAATGAGTGAGTTGTCTAGGTACGTTTTGAAGTTTTGTAGAAGTAAATGTCCTGTATCTATGTGCATGTGTGTTCATATCTGTGGGTGAGTGTGGACCACACACAATACAGAGCAATGAAGACCAGCCGTGGTTTAATTCTGACACTGTGGGTGTTGTATAATACACCAAAGTTAGGAGTCTCTTCCTAAACTGAAAAGCAAAATTAGTCCATGTCAGCTGTGAACTCAACAGTGCTGAAAACAAAACAAAACCAAAAAAAAAAAAAAAAATTGTGCCTTTTTTTTCTGTTTCTCTGAATAACTTTGTAAGCAATATCAAATGACTGAAGCCACCATCAGCAGCATCACTGAGCACAACATTTTCAAAAGAAAGTCTTGAGACTTTCGACTACATCCATAATTAAAAGGCTACTCTGATTATGCCCGTTCCTTGATTTGTCAAACACAAAACTTTGCTGATGGACCAGAAAAATGTGATGGGAAATATAAACCGAATGCCATTTTATCCCTGAAAACTGCTTCTCGTTTTGCATGGAAAATTTGCTCAGATTGGGATGCTGATGAAGCCGGAGGTGGGCCACCTTGAGTAGGAGAAGGAAGGATTTTTTTTTTTTTCTTAAAGCATTAATTTACTTATGAGGTTTTCTGAACAGTTGGTGAAGTATCGATTCCAACTTTTCTCTATGCGAGCATTCCTTTCTCCTCACCAATGAACAAGGAGAGGAACCAGGAGAGCAAAACCCTAAAGTACAAATTCTTGAATAGAATCCTTATACCCTCATTCTTTGGAGTTTCCCTGCTTTGCTCCAAAATCCGACATTCCCTGCTAGCCAGGAGTATCAGACCTTAAATTTGTGCACAGTTTACAAGGAAATGTTGTGTCATGAGTACACTCAAACAACACCCTTTACAAATGTTGCCTCATGTGCTCTGTTCCGTCCTGCTGAGTATGTTTTATGGGTTGTTTATTTTTACACTGAGCATACCACCATTGGCTAAAGTGTGCCCAGTACTGATCTAAGGGGTTGCGTTAGATGAATTGTCTGGACGGAGTTCTCCATGATGCCCCAATAAAGTTACTTTCTGGTTAAAGACCTCCTTTCCTTTAGAGTTGATATACGTAAAGCAAGCAAATGGAGCTGCTATTCTAGCGAGGGCTGCTGTAAAATTGTTTGGCAAAACTCGTAATGCCTTCAAGAACTCAAAAAATGCATCCTAGGCACCAAAAACTCAGTAGGGGGGGGAAAAAACGGTAAGAGGCTTGCATAGAGAGATTTACCCAAATGAAATCTTGAGAGTTTGGGGAGACTGTGGATTATAAAGCAGAAGTGATTTATAATAGTAATAATAATTGGAAATACAAGATCCAGGTTGCTGGAGAGAAAGAGTAAAAGTTTAAATGACAGCATTACAGCACAAATTTCAGAGAACATTAGCCAGCGTCTCTAAAATATATGGTCCATTTGTGATGGTCACAGGATACCCTGACACTCATTTGGCTGGTGGGGGGGGGGGATGGAATGAAGAAGATGAACTACACTGGGCAGCCCTCAATAAAGCAATCCCTGGAGTTGCTGGAGAAGCTCTTCTCTGTTTTCAGAGAAAACAGAGTCTAAGCGCTCTTCAGAGTCCAGGAAAAAAAAAAAAAATATATATATATATATATATATATATATACCAAAGGTGGTTTAAAATCATGCAACAGCTCCAGCATGAAGTGACCATGTAATGGGGATCTTCAAATCTGCTAAAGCAGAATTCTAGATTATTATTATGAGTATTATTATTTAATAAGAGGGATAGACCTAGAATTTCTTTCAGCCACAGAGCTCAAGGAAGTGGAAAACATGTCTGGACAGGATGATTATGGAGAACTCCCTTTGAGAGGGGGGAAAAATGTAGCCCTTAAAGAACATCCTTCAAAGGTATCAGGCCTCTCGGTAAAATTCTCTCCCTCTCTGTGTTACACATCACACACACACACACACACACACACACGCGCACCCCAGATAAAAACGCCTGCAAAACTGGACACAGCTGATGAAAGGCAACAGCAGGGCAGAAATTTCAGTTGTGTTGAGCCTGAAAGACAGGGCTCATTTTGCATGCAGTGAGGTACAGCGGCGAGGTTGAATGGATGGAAAATCCCACTCTCGAATCTTACATAAATATCTCTTTCCCACATACAGTTTTCCAGTTGAAAAGCTCCCATAATGAAGCCGGAGGTGACAGCCCCGGGAGGGTTGTTAACCATTGAGATGGCCGTCAGGAGCACTGTGAAGAGGACAGGCGCTTCACAACGGCCCCAACCCGACCCCGGGTCCCTCCTCTCGGCTCGGCGACGGCACCCGACCCGAGAGGGCAGAGCTCCCGCATACCTTCTCCGAAGCCCCCGCCTCCCCGCCGTCTGCCCGCAAACAGCGTGAAGCCAGGTGAAAGCAAGCAGCCGGCTGATCTGATTAGCAGCTCGGGCGCGCTAAGGGATGGTCGGATCGTGCCTCTTAAAGAGGAAACTCTTGTGGAATCTTCAGGAAGGGGCGGTAAAGTTGCAAGGAAGGACCTTTTCTTCCTCGCGCTGGCTTGGTTATAAGCTCTGTTCTTGAACTGGACCTGAAGTGAGCAGCTGCCAGCCTGGGTTTCCATTACGGGCTAATGTTGCGCGTTTGCAACAATAAACAATTAATGCTGTTTGATTTCTTGCATTGAGCAACCCAAGCAAACAGCTGCCATCTCCGCTCGCGGAGGCGAACGGCTACCCCTCCACGAGCCGCCGCCTCAGGGCCTGCGGGGAAGGGTCCACAAGAACAAAACTTTAAGGCTTTTACCAGATTGGGTGGGAAACGCTTTGGTCTTGGAGACACGGGAAGCGGAGGAAAAGCTGTGGGGACCTGTTGGCATCCGCGTTGGCGGCGGCAGGTCTCTGCCGTCTCCCCGCCTTGCTTGGAACCTGGCAGAAGGGGAGTGGGTCCCTTACGAACCTGTTACGCGCTGGCAGAAGCCGGGCGAGAGCCCTCTCTGCCGGCAGGGAGCGCGGCCCGCCCCCCGAGTGCTCGCAGAGAGGGAGCGCGGAGACGCCAGACGGCGCAGCTGCCCGCTCGGCCGGCGCCGGCAGAGAGGGTCCGGAGTCCCCGGCTCAGGGCGCCTCGGTGAGGGCTGCCTCGCGGGCTCGCGAAGGACACCGCCTGTGGGGTCCTGCCTGGGTTCGGGCCAGCGTCTCCGCGACTGCAGACCGGCTCGAGAGCCGGCAAGTTTGCAGCGGGCACCACGCCTCGCCAGCTGGAGCAGCCACTTGTGGGAAAGCCTCGCGCTGGGGCTCGCGCGGCTGGGTCGCGCGGCCCGCAGCCCCCAGGCGGGGGTCGCCCTCCCTGTCCTCGGGGATCGGGAGATACACACCAAGGCAGCCAAGGGGCAACCAGGCCCCTGCGCCTCCTTTCCTCTCGGGCTCGCACCCTCCTCGGGACCAGCGGCGGGTGTTTCCCATTCACCGCACGGACCCCGCAGTGAAGGCGCGCGGCTGCAGCGTCGCCTGCCTGCCTGGCGAGGCGGCGAAATCGCCAGGCGACCGCAGAGAGGGAGACCCGCTGAAAAACTAAAGAGGCACAGCCTGCTTGCTACTCCCTAGCATCTCCTGTCAGGAGCAGTTTGCCAAATCATCAGGCAGAGCCCGGAGGTGGCCCCGTCAGCTGTGCCTATCAAGAAAGAAGACGCAGCTCACCCCCATGCCTGGGCTTGGAACCCGCGTCCACCATGGAGGTGGGAGGGGGGAGGCGGGGGGGGGCGGGTTAGAGACTCGCGAGGTGTCCGAAGGGGTAGGGGGATTCTTAAAGGAAACGGTCCTTTCTGGGTCCTCGGCGCTTGGAGGAAAACGAGGGGCAGGGGGAAACCACTTACTCTTGAGGGTCTCCGCGCTGGCGAATGCCAAGCCTCCTGGCTCACAAACGGCTGCAGGGGCTCGGGGTCGACTCCCGAGAGCGGCGAGCACCGAGCGGTTCCCGCGCGCTGGGCAGACGCCTCCGGATTCCGTTCATGCCTCTCGGAGCTGCGGGGCTCGGTGTGGGGACGCGGGTCGGGCGCGCTGGGCTCCGGCTATCCGCAGCCCGAAGTGCAGCGAGCGGGTGCGTGCGCGGGACCGTCTGTGCACAGACCGGCGACGGCGGAGGAGATTCGAGGAAGCAAGGAGATTCCGAATAAATCCACTAATTGTGGGCTGAGCGCTCCAGCGTGCGAGCCCGCCTGCCTGCCAAATGTAACTGTGAAGTGATGTGGAAAAGTGAGCCGGGTGCCTCCCCTGACGGATCTCATTGGGCAGAGCGCAGAGGCAGGTCTACCACTTGGAAATTCATGTAAGCAGTTCCCCCCCTCCCCGCCCCCTCCCTGCCTTCCCCTCTCGGCTGCCGCGCGCTTGCTCGCGCTTCCCCGCTCCAAGTGGGCGCCCAACTTTTCGCTCCTGGCTCCCGAGCACGCCCCGCGCGTCTCCGCCGCCGGAGCCCCGGCTGAAGATGCGCCCTTCCGTGCGGTGCGCGCAGCCCGCGGAGGGCCGAGCTCGGGGAGAAGAGAGCTGGCAGCGGATCAGAGGCGCGCGGAGGAGGAACCCGCCAGCTGCCTCTCCCGAGTCTCACCTGAGCCCTGGGGCTAGCGTTGCCTGGAAAAGCGTCTCAGTGACCCACAACCGTTTTCCGTGGGCGGCGGGGCCAAGGGGTGCGCGTGGGCGGCTTACCTCGTATTTCCAAGAGCCTCTTGCGGACCGAGTGGGGTGCTTGGCGGACCGCTGCCTACTACTCAGAGGCTACGGCTCCGAGGTGGCGTGCCGTGGTCTTGTGGGTGGAGCGCATTGCTGGCAACCCCTGGCTTCCACTCCTTCAGGGAAATGGGACTGGGGAGGGCACAGGGGCAGCCAGGAAGGGCGCGCAGTAAGTAGGCATGAAAAGAACAGCAGAACTTGCTTGGGAAATAAAGGGAGCGATTGCTAGGTCTTCTCAGTGTGCCCTGGCCTCCAGATCTGCTCGCAGGCACCATTTTTTTTTTTTTTTTCAGTTCCTCTGCCACCACTAAGAGGTGCCCTGTCTGTGGTCTGTGGCCCCTTCAAGCCCTCTGATGGACTCCACACGGGTCTTGAGAAACAGCTATCCTGGGTAGAACCAGTACAGGAAGGAGGGATCATAAATGAGGAGATCCTGGTTTGTTTTCGTCTCACCTGTAAAGGCTAACACATAGCAATATTCAGCCAGGATGATCTTCCTTTGATAAAATTAGTGAAAAATAAGAAGAACTAATCCTTTTGTTTTGTTTTGTTTAACTGTCCTCCACAGGCTACCGTGATTTAGTCCGTGCCCTGTGCACCTGAGGTGAGCTCTGGGGAATGGTTTTACTATGTGGGGACAGAGCCGAAACAGAGGGGGAAAGGGCGCAGAGAACCAGAAGCAAGGTCTGTAGAGCTTGTACTGTCTGGCTCAAATTAATGAGACAGAGTGAACAGAATGAGAAAATAGGCACAATATGCTTATAATGTTTTATGCAGATTTGACATTTTTTTGTGTGTATGTTGCATCTAACATCCCATTGTGAAATGCTTAAAAGAATATTGACTATAAGTCTCATGTCTGTTTCACATTCTATGGGCAAAAAAACTTTGTGAATTATTTCAGAGAGGGAGAGGTGAAGACAACCAGGAGGTATCCCCCCCCCCACACACACACACAGCAGGAAGCAACTCTTCATTCTCAGATTGTGTCTGCTTGTATTCAGGAGTTGGCTAATTCTATCTTGGAAAAAGGAAAAAAGGAACAGCAGTCAAACCTCAATCATATTATAACTGCTGGTAGACCAGGAAATCCCAAGGGGGAAAAAAGAAACAGATCATATTTTGGGTTGTGCTTAAGTCATTCATTTGCAGTTTGCACAAATGTCCATGCCTTTCCTTGGGGAACTTTCTTAAATTTATGAGAACTAAAAAAGTTTTACTTTTTTACTGAAAAAAAGTAAAACTGAAGACTGGAAATCGTCACAACTAACAAACTCATCTCAAAAGAAAGCCACAATGGTAGACCTAGACAGTATCCCCAAATCTCATTTTCTTAAAGGAAAATATTTTTTTAATATATTTATATATATTTTTTATTTTTTTAAATAGCAGCAACTATTTTGACAAGGTGAAGACAAAATTCAGTGGCTTTAGGTACCCAGGGTTTACATGAGTTTATTTTGACTCACCTTATCTGCACGTACTCCCAGAGCAGCTCCATACATTGTCTTCATTGGATTTTTGCAACTAGAATTCAAGGTAGCCCTCTCTATGTGTGCTAATCTCTGCTCAAAGCACTGCAGTAGGAATTTCCTAATAATTTTCTCCTAATTCTTAGGAGAGGTCTGGGTGATTAAGCAGTGTGAAAGAGGATTAGGATAATGTTAAAAAGCCCTATAAGGATATTTCTAAAATAATCAGGGATGCTGAAAGACAAGGAATTTGCCTCCTTAACAATTCCACCCACACTTAATAGGATGCAGTGTAATGTCACAATGGCGAGAGCCTAACTCCTTAAGAAAGTGTTTTCTTTTCAACATCCTCTCCAGGGTTACAGCCTTCCAGCAGGAAGAGGACTGTGCTACACAGGCTTTTTAGAATGGCGACTGAAATTGCTTGTGCTGTGGAGCATTGCGGGGGAGTAAGGGTGAGGAGTTATCTGATAGGGCAGGAGTGTAATCAGGGAAGGAGTTGGGGCTGGGGGGGGCGATGGTGTGTGTGTGTGGGGGGAGGATGGCATTCAGAATAACCTTGGCTGACTGAGGCTCAGAGTGGGATAAGGCAGGATGTCTCCAGCCTGGATTTCAGTGACAGGCAGACAAGGACTCTACTGCAGTTGAATGACGTGGAGAGAAACTCAGTGTTTCTTTTTCACCATGGTAGACCTTGGGTTATAATTGTGACTAAAGCAGACAGTAAACCAAGTGACTGGCTAGTTGGAGAGTGAAGAATCGGCTGGCTTATAGGAAGCAAACCCTGGCAAGAGGTGGGAAAAATAAGGAGACTCCACCTTCTCTCCTTGGAGCAGAAAATGGTAGAATGGAACATACCTATTCTTTGCTACATTAAGATGCAAACCTTTGTTCTTCTATTTTTTCAGTACATAATTAACTGAAATAGGGGGTATAGCTCAGGGGTAGAGCATTTGACTGCATAATTAACTGAAATAAACTAAAAAAAAACAAACAAACACAAAAACAGGTGTTTACCATGGAATAATGGTGAGAACTTGTAGGTTTCTTGGCTTCCTTTTAAATTTAGATTAATTAATGAATTTCTGGACTTCCTCCTCCTGGGAGGGTTGAGAAGTGTAAATGCCATGAATGAAAATATTTCACAATGTAATTCCTGCCTGGGGTATTTTAAAATAAAAATTTAAATGAAAGAAATATGAAGAAGGCCAAAACAGAAATGTAAAACCAATTGATATATTTTCCAGGAATGCAGAGTCCTTTTCCCAAATTTCATGTTACAAAATCCCAATGAAGAAATCTGAAAACCACCATGCCTTCTTTTGGGGGGGGGGGCAGGGGAGGGCAGGGGTTGTAAGAAGTGATGTAGCAAATGTGGCATCAGGCAAAAGAAACTTTGAAATCTTAATTTGAATTCTGATATTGGAGAGTAAATCACATGAATGAAAAAAATTAAGAAGGCAGTTTTAAGAAGTTTGTAAATGTTTGAGTAAATGTAGGAAAGTTTTTCTTCAAGAGTTTGTTTTAAATCAGCCTCTTTACTAAAATCATGAAAAGATGTGATTAGTGCTCAAATTAAGTGAATGTGAGCAATTACAGTGGTTCTCACACTGATCTCTGGACCAGACACTGCCTCCCCATCTTCAGAGGCTTGTTAGAAATGCAAATTCTCATACCCTGAATCTGGGTGGGGCTCAGCAATCTGGGTTTTAAGAAACGCTCCAGGGGATTCTGTTGCTTGCTATATTTTGAGAACCACTGCCTTAGGCTTTTCCTTTCTCAGGTGATATATATATATATATATATATATATATATATATATTTAGAGAGAGAAGAATAAATATAAAGTGGTGTATTTTATGAATACTTATTGTTTTTGTCTTGGAATATTCTAAGACAGAATACTATCTTAAAAAAAAACAAAGAAAATTGCACGCACACTAAATCGTGTGATTCCTTCACCACTATTTATTACAGGATCTGAAAAACTAGACTGATTTCTTTAGAAGTGTTGATGGATTCTTGGCGTCAAATCATCACTGAGCTTGGTATTCAGACGTGTGATGCTCTGTGTTTCTTGACTCCTGGATTTAGCTGTCCCTGAAATTAGGCCTGGATCTCTTAATATTGACTGTAATTACTAATCATGAGCTTGCCGTTATATTTTCCGTAAATGGAGGTGTAAACACTTTCTGAAAACCACATCTGTGCTGAAAGCATTTTGGAGAAGTTGTTCAAAATGGCCTTATCTCCCATCTTCCCAGGTGCTAGAAAAGAGATAAGCTCCAATCCAGCTTCTGCACAGAAACACAAGGTGGAGGGGGCAGTAGATAGATTTGAGGCGACTGGAACAAAGCTATACAAATACGCCAGCCCGGGTTTTGTAGATGATACACTTAGCATTTTTGGTTTGTTTTTGTTGTGTTGTCTTTTCATTTTTGTTTTCTGAAACTGAGCAACCACTAGATTAAGATTCCAGACCCCTCTGTGAAAGTGGGAGCCATGGGGTAACAGCTGTTTGGTTTATCAGACAGTACTCTCTATTACATATAATACTTAAATTTAATTGATCCTAAGACTGGTTTAGATTACCGTCCTTTGTAATTTGCACCTTTAGGCTTATATCTCCTGACCCCTGTATAGGGGTGGCAGGAGTATGGGGTGAGGGTAGGGGGTGCTGGGAGCCCATCATATCTCTTCTTATGCCTCAAATGGATTTGATAGTTCTAATGAGCTGTGATCAAGTTGGGTATTAGAAGAATACATTTGACAAATGCTCCAAGAAGTTGAAACGAAACTACATGACCAAGAATATGAACAGAATTTATTGATGAGTCTGAGCTGCATAGTCCTATCTAAGGATTTTTTTGTTGTCGTTGTTCGTTCGTTTATCAGAAACAGCCTGCGGTGGAGAAAATAGGAAGCCCTGCTTTTAGGCTGTCGGCTTCGGCTTGCAAAGGCAACTGGTCCTGTTAGAGCAATGTCGAGACTTTTTTCCTTCTACCTCAAGTGCCCTCTAGCGTGCAGTATCTGCGCAGGTTGCTATGTCGAAAGAGGTGGAAAGAAGAAAGAAAAAGAAATATTCTGCCAATTGCTTTCCTAATTCCTGCATTGCTCTGCTTTCCCTTTTCCCCTTCCTCCAAGGGGTCATTTCCACCAAAGTGTTTGGCAAAACAAAAAAGGTGCTGTTGCTTTTGCATGAAAAACAAATCACTCATTTACTAAACTGGGAAACAAATGCTAATCCTTTCTCAGGGGTCTCTTTTGAACATTCATCATAATTTTCCAGAAGTTTCATACACTGTAGTAATCAGGCAAATAAAAGAAGGTAAGTTGCTCCCCAGGAAGAAATTCCGTTTTGTTCCTAACTCACTGCAGCCCAGTTCTGAGATATGTGATGCAAATTGATTAACCTCTCCATGGGTTTTCAGTGTGTGTCTCCATAAAAGTGCATAATACTTCTTTCTTGCCTCAGGGGGGTAGTATGAGGCCTAATTGAGGTTTATAAAACAATATCAGCTTCTCAGATACAATATGATATCCAGTTGAACCCGCCTTTTATCTCACATCTACTAACAGGGTTTCAAATTCTCTTTGGTCGTCCAGAGGGAAACTGTGATCAGGATCTGTATTTTCATAAACATGTCGTTAAAACAACTCTATTGTAAATAGTGGCTTGGCTCCAGAGACTTGGAATGGTAGGAAATGGGAAAGAATATTTGGAGAAGAAAAATGTACTTGCTTTTGCAAACATGCCTGTGTGTGAATAAATACAGCTAAATGGTAAGGCGAAATTCCTACAAGACATACATTTGGGCATATCTCCCTAAATTTTGAAATAAGCTAACAATAACAGAAGGTAATTTTACTCACCCAAGCGCCACCCACTAAACACTTAGTCTCGGAGAGAGAAGCAGATACCTGTAAACAAACATGCATTGGCATCCGTTCAGATGGTAGAATATCTAAACACCTGTTAGGTAACTCGGAGATTTATTTACTAATAGTATGATTATTATGCAGCACTGTGTTTTACCAATCCCCTAATAGCTATGATATTTTAGAGGGTAAGAGCAAGGTGAGCTAACATTATAACACATTCCATTTGTTTCTTTACATATGGTGTCTCTTTTATTAAGGTACTGTGAATGAAAAGGGCATTGTTGGTATCCTTTAAAGAGGCTCAGAGAAGTTAAGTATTTTGCTCAAGGTCACACAGTTAAACAGTACAATTTCAACCCAGGGTTTTCAAAATTATAGCTTAGTACTATCTCTCGGTATTAAAATACTAATAAGTGACTAAAACTATTTTTAAATAATGTACCACCTCATTATGGAAGGGACGCACACTGTAATATCAAATAAACTTAACATTATGCACTCCCAAACCAATCAGAACCTTTAATTGCATGTGGTTTTGTAAATATAGATCTCAGATTCCATGGTTAACCAACTGAATCTGGCTTTCCAATGAGGATGTGTTTTTTTTTATGTGTTTTTTTGTTTTGTTTGTTTTTTGGGATTGTTTTGTTTTGTTTTTGTTTTTTTAGTTTATTTAAGTAATCTCTGCACTTAAAGTGGGGTTTGAGCTCATGAACCTGAGATCAAGAGTCACATGCTTTTCTGCCTAAGCCAGCCAGGAACCCTGAGAATGTGAAGGTTTTTTTGTTGTTGTTTTTTAAAGCAAGTAAGGTGATTCCAGCTCAGCTAACAAACACCATTCTGAAGACTATTTGGAGAATAATGAAACCAAATGGCCTCTGAAGTCTTGCTTACTCCTTAGTACTGGAGTCCAAGGTTAAGGCACACTTCTGCTATTACTATTTAAATTTGTATAGCCCTTCATATATTTCTAAAAACAGCAGCTCTTTTATTTGATCCTTGCAACAATAATCTTACGAGGTGAGAAGATGTATTATTTCCTCATCCTCAGTTTCATAGAGTCACATGTTTTCCGAGCCAAAGGGTCCTTTAGAGACCATCTAGTTCCATGTCTTCATTTTATAGGAAAAGCACTGGGTAAGACTTTTGACTTATGAGCCTAAGGTAATATAATATATAAATATTATATATATAATATATGTCAATATTATATATATGTGTGTGTGTGTGTATATATATATTATAATGGAAATATATATATTCTCATCCTTGGAAAAAAAAAAAAAAAACACCAACACCAGATCCTACATCCTTGGTCATTAAAGGGTTTGACAGGTTGTCACTTGTTCCTATAAATATGGCCCAGGGAAAAAGCATTAAGCTAACAATCTGAATAATCTTCAAGATAGGAAGTTGGAAGACAGGGGGGAACAAATACTTCAGGTACTTAGATCCAAATTAATGCAGTCCAATAAAGTTCTACTTTCATTTTCTGTTGAGATTACATTTACTCCTTTCACCTAATATCTGCTCAGTCTAATAATCTGTCTTGTCTTGTTTGAATTACTTTAGCACCCTGGAGTTTAGCTCACTGATGCAGCCCCAGAGGCCCCTTCAAAGCAGCTCTTGTGTGATGCCGATTTTTGGAATGAGGATTGTTGGGGAATCAGATAAAAACAACAACTTAAGAAAAATAATAATTGTACTCTCGTACTTTCGGATGCACCCTAAAACATCCTCTGGTGTCTTCTGGCAGGAAATCCAAACAGAAACAACTCGTTTCAAGCGCAGGTTTAAAAGACGGACTTGCATTCTCCAAAAGCAGAGGAAACAAATACATGTGACTTGCTAAAAGGAAGGAGCCTATTAAATTTTGTCCTCATTCTTCTTCTTCTTCTTTTTTCCCCCAAAATGATATTTTTGACCTTCTTCCCCCAAATTATCTCATTGTGTCCGAGCAGGGAACACCTTATTTTTCATCCAGTCGTTTTCTTCCCCCAAATTACATAAGACCTAGAATCACTTTTCTGCAATAGAAAGTGATAAGTGGTGCTAGGAGTTATGCTAAGTGTTCTTAGAGTGAGTATTTAATATCTTGCTGGGCACTCTAGGGATTGGATAGGCATATATTGCATCATTTTCAATAACCTCCTAATTTTTCAGATGAAGAAACTGTGAAGGGAAATGTGTTTCACTTCTCTAAATCTCAATTGGCTTTGCTCATCTCTCCACTATCAGTTCAGAGCACAATCTATTGGTCTATGCACTAGCGAAACTAATCCTTGTTCCTTTGAAAATGTTAACTTGAGGGTTAGGAGGTATGAAGCCTGCCAGAAAGAGCAAGACATTTGGAGTCATAGATCTGGTTTCAAATCCTGGCTCAACACAGAAGTGCTTCTGCGAATTAGACCAGCTAGCTGGTTAACCAGTTTTATAACCACTCTGAGTCTTATGTGCCTTTGTGCATAAGGTATTGCATGCTTGATGAGTTGTTGCATTAAAGGATGCAGTGAAAGAAAAAAAAATGTCTAGTTCTCATACATGTTAGTTGCCTCTCAGGCAAGCCTATCAATACCTACCTGAAAAGAGCAGATGGCCAGAGAACAGATCCATCCAAGATCCCTACAGTGAGGCTACTCTTAATTGTACAATTCTGTCTCGTGGCTGCACAGGGCATTCAGTCAGACCTCAATTCGTCCTTTAGTATCATCCGCTGTCCTCCAACACATTCTGAGCTCCAGGAAAATCAGCCTTTCATCTTCAAATCACCATTTTTTTAAAACAGTTTATACCTTGTTCATGCAACTGTGTTCCTTCTTGAAGATTAAAATTGTGGGGCTTTTTTCCCCTTATTTCATCCCCTGCCCTAATTAACAAAAGATGAAAGACAGCTAACGTTAGAAAGAGGCCTGCTTCAATCTCATGATCTGGCAAAGAAATATGGACTGATATTTTTGCATTTAATGAACTAGAGAAGAAATAATGGGTTCTCAAGGCATAAATGATAGGAAAGAAAGGGCCAGGGCCTATGTCCTAATGGAAGGAGAGCTCGCCTACTTCTCTGGTGAAATAAGCTGTTTTAAGTCAGGAGAGTATTAGAATTTAGACAGGCAAAAGGATGGGCCACTAGTCTTCATAGTAGTGTTCTGAACATTTTGTAGGTGAGTCCTTGGCCAGATGAGGGCTTCAGAGGAGAATCATCCTGTAAATTGTGGGACAATCCCAAATCATTTCCTCATTGATGAACTCTGGGGACTTTTCATAGATTCAACTATCTGGAAGCCATGGAGTTTGGACCCTAGAGCCTGAAGATCCTTATATGGGGAAAGGTCTCAGGAGAAGAACTCGGGGGTCAGAAATGTTGGAGTCAGGCTGAGTAAGATGGTGTGGTTCCTTCAGGACACTTGCCTAGAGCATGAATCATGAATTTGCACAGCAAGAACACTGTTTCTACATAGATTGCATGTTTATTTGGAGATGTGTTCCTGAGGTGCTTCTGGTAATTATAAAGGAATCCAAGCTCCCCAGAGACACTGCTTGGAACTGCCATTAGGCTTGGTTCTATACTCCGGCAATCCAATTGGAATTAGCTTGTTGAACAGACCCTAAGCGTGGAGAAATGGCTTTCTTCCCCTCTTAGGGTGCGTTTCAACAAATAGTAGCCATCTTTTCTTTCCAGGTGGATCTTTTCTTCCCAGATATGACTTACAATCTTAAGTCTTCATGCATGTCCCCATTTATACACCTTTACTCCTCTTTGCCCACCCCTAGAGGCAAAACCCACTGTCCTATCATTTTATGTTTATTTGTCTGCCTCGCTCACTAGATTGGTTCTGAGCTCCTTGACAGCAGAGACTCTATTATCCCTATCTGTGTATGCAAACCTAGCCCAAAGCCTGACACAGAGTCAACGTTCAAGAACTGTATTATTTAAGATAATGAATAAATGAATATGACTGCAAAGATAACTATGGCCTTATTGTCAACAGTTAGCTAGAAATAGACCCAGATTTGGAATTAGAAAAATCAGATGGTTCAGCAGACTGGTACGTGGAGCTCAACAAGGATAACAGATTTCACTGGAAAAGAGAGAGGGAGAAAAGGGGAGAGCAAAACACAGTGAAAGGAAAAACAAAACCAGGAAACTCAATCTCTTAGAGCAGAAATAGAACAGTGAAGGTAACAGACTAAGGCTGAACGACTGGGGGGAAAAATCCTTCCTCCAACTGACACGATTAAGAGTGAACATCAGGAAATAATTCCCATCCCAACTGCTGATTTGCATAATAGTAGTAGAGATACCAGCAGTAATAATGATGATAATGGCATCGAGTATTCCTGCGAATCTGTCTGCTCCTTGTGCTGTATAATGTAGTACCTGAGTGTCAACAAGACAAGTTTCCTTTCAGGAAGTTAGTGACCCTTTGGGCAGAGTACACGGTCTCTGTAGCCTTTAGACTCACACATGTCATCCCAGCCCAAAGATAGAACTCTCATAGATACCCAGACTGCTTTCTTCTTCCAGAGCTAGGAGGTTCCTTGAAGACCACAGACAAGTATTCTGTCCATTTATCTTTGAATCCCCAGTAGCACAGAAAAGATGCTCGATAACTTTTTGTTGATTTATCATCTCGAATCTATCCCACAGCAAGCTGCAAGATAAATGGACCCTGTCCAGTACCCCCATTTTTCAGATGAGGAAACCAGAAATATCCAGTCAGAGTTGAAGCCAGGGAAACCAATCTAAGATCTTTTCCTGAGATGCTCTGCTGCTGTCTGGAAAGATCACCAAGGTCGCACGGCTTATTAATTACTTCTTTTCCATTTGGAATTCTAAGAAAGCCTGTTCCTTTAGTATTCATATAGACGACCAAAGAAATCTCGTGCCAAAATCACCACTTAGGCTTTGCAAGAATCAAGGGCAAGGCTTAGCACTTTTCAGTCAGTTTTGAGTACCTAAAGCACCCTTTCCAATTTTGAGGAGATGGAAAACAGGAAAGACATTTTGCATCTGATGTAAAAATCCTTGTGTATTCTAAGGGAAATGGAAACCATGCATTACTGATTAATTTACACTTAAATCAATGAAGTGTTTTGGAAAAGATATTTGATGTTCAAGAAGCCTTTTTAAAGGAGCCTAATGGGACTTTAGAGCTGTTTTTGCCTTAAGAAGAGGAACTTATTTTTTTTTTCCCCATGATCTTACACCCAAATGATGTGAATTCATAGTCTCATTTTGATTTCAAAGTCTCATTTGCTCTCCAAATCTTTCCACTTTGCCCTACACAGAGATGGCTAACGTGTATTTTATTATATTACCAGTATTTTTTGTCCCATTTTTCTATTTATTTTCCCAGTGTAGCTTTCACTAGAACAGGCAGATAACCTTATGGAATCTGTCTGGATATACGATTCGATTTCCTCAGGACTACAAAAGCCTCAGAATCTTCTAGCAAAAATGAGTGAATTACACAAGTTTAAGAAGAGTTTTATACGAAGAAAGGATATGTAAAGCGTGAGGACAGGGATGAATGGAGTCTTTGTGTTTGTAGGAGAGAAGGAAAAGTAATCCGTTTTGAGGGCTGACGGAAACTACAACTAAGTGAACAACCAGTACATATTGGTATTTACCATTCAGAAAGGCAGGTAAGATCTCCCTTTTTCAGTTGAAGAATGTGAGACTCCAAAAGGAATTGCACCTTTGGCGGCCCAGACCAGACTTGTTAGGAGACCCCAGTGTTTGCCTTACTACAGGTGGCGCGCCCCTGTGGTGATTCCGACGGGACACAGGCATGGGGAATAAATAACCGAATCACTTGGTGGGAAAGTTACTTGCTTTCCACTTCTCTTTCAACCCTCTCATTATGTCCAGAGGGGACGTTTCAGTTCCCTGTCATTGCTGGCCTCTAACAAGCAAAATGCTGGCCTCAGGCTCAGAGCCTTAAGCGGACTCCAAGTGCCTTGTTAGAATGTAAGAACATTGTTTTTTTGCATTCATTTATTTTATTTCTAAGCTTACCTTGTATTTATGGCAAGGGCAAATTATTTTCTTAGTCTTGGGTATAGATACAAAGTTCCCTTTCAAAACAAATGTTTACATTCTTAAAGAAGGGAGTTGATTGAAAAATTATATCACACAGATGGTGTACAGACATTAAAAAAAACTGACACAGAATGACATAAATGACTGCAGCTTGGAGAGAAGAAAAAAAAAAACTGCACTGCATTAAATCAGCAGCCTTTCAATGTACTATTAGCAAGTAAATTGTCCCCTTAAACTTGGAGGTATACACATTTAAAGTACTATTTCTGAGCTTAAAGTTTTTATTCAATATCAAATGTTCCAGATTTCTCTACTTTGATTTCCTATAAAATCAACTCTTAAAAATATAAATGTCAGGTCTGGGAGTTATAAAGAATTGGAACAGTATAACCTATGCCAGTGGACATAGCAGAAATGCTTTTAGTCTTCAGGTACAAACAGTATTATATTATTGTATCTCTCTCTGCCTCCCCCCACTAATATGTTGAAACAATAATCATCATCTTCGGTTAACATCCTCGACATAGGTTGATAAAAATCCCTGTGGAATTTCTTTTTCTCAGAAAAGACTGAACTCAATAAATCAAATAAATTTTCCCCGTGTACAAATTTGGAGCAGAGTATGTGAAAACAACGAAAACTTACTTCCATTTTTTTGTGCCTATTTTATTTGGTTTATCTCCCAATTTCATTTGAGGAGACGTGGAGTCCTCTTCGATGAGAGTTTATTTTTTTTTTTTTTTCCTTGCCGTTGCAAAGGGAAGTCAACAGACTGCTCATAAAGTGTTAAAGTCTTTATGAACTGCTGATAGATATCAGGGAAATGCTCTAAGGATTAAGAGGTGAAATTGTGGCAAAATATCCACTTCCTCTAAATATTACCTTCAGTAGCTTTATAGCAAATATTGCTGAAGAAAGAGAATATAAATCACTTAAGTCCCCTAGGACTTAATACTGAAGTACCATTTATGTTTTCCTTTTGTTTGAATTACTGACTAGCACTCTACTGTGTGAAGGGGGAAAAAAAGCACTTTGACAAAGAGAAGTGGAGAGAAAAAAAGAAAAAAATACAGAGATTGAGAGAAATAGAAAAGGGAATACATACTAAATACTGTTTGGTATCCCTTGGATTCTTGGGTTTGTGTGGTGGAGCCAGGTCTTAAGGTTTTGGGTACTCTTGTGGGGATATTCACAATTTTAAAACATACACATCTCTTTTTGATGCCAGATGCAAAACACACAATTCTGGAAAGCATTTTGAGAATGTACAAGTTTGGAGTCAGAAAATCTGGGACATATTCTGGGCTCTGTCACTTACTAGGTGCAGGACATTTAGACAGTGAAATAGCTATTGCTTTTTTTTGTTGTTTCCATGTGTTTGGCTTTAAAAAATGATGTCCTGGTAGTCATAACTTGATAAATTGTAACGGGACCCTCCCCATTCTCTTCTCTACCTGCCCTGTGAATTTCTTCCCGCCCATTGAGTCAGAAAAGAGGAGAATATTAATCTATTATGGTGGTCTTGTCAATGTCACGTAGATGTCTGCAGAGACTCTCACCTCTTTTTTTTAGATTATATATGTATTTATTTGAAAAAGAGAGAGAAAGGCTTGTGTGCACAGCGGGGGTGGGGGCAGGTAGATGGAGAAGACGATTCTCCCTGGGGAACCTGACATGGGGCTTGAACCTAGGACCCTGGGATCATGACCTGAGCCAAAGGCAGATGCTTAATCAACTGACCCACCCAGGCGCCTCTCACCTCTTTTTTTTTTGTTCCGTAGTTACCACCTCCACTATTCATTCAACCTCCCTGAACCTCAAGCTTTTCATCAGTAATTTGAGAGAAATAACTCTTGCTTCATCTTTCTTCTGGTTTGACGTAAAAATCTAAGGATATGAAATGTATGTGATAATATGGTGTTTAATACACACACAATGTTAGGATCTTTTTTTATTAATGTGTGAGATCGAAAGCCAGAAACAAGCCAAAGAACTCTCTATCTTGGTGAAATTTTAAGTCTGATATGTTATCTGTCTTTTTCCATAATTAGAAATAGAAAGGCTAGAGTCCACACCGTTTGTGCGAGGGCCCAAATCTCCCTCATTAGCGGACATCCTTGTCAAGCTTGCCATTCCCTTTAAAAATTTCACCACGAGGGTACCTGGGTGGCTCAGTGGGTTAAAGCCTCTGCCTTCGGCTCCGGTTGTGATCCCGGGGTCCTGAAATTGAACCCCACGTCGGGCTCTCTGCTCAGCAGAGAGCCTGCTTCCCCCTCTCTCTCTGCCTGCCTCTCTGCCTACTTGTGATCTCTGTCAAATAAATAAGTAAAATCTTTAAAATAAAAAGAAAACTAAGTACAAATAAAACAATTAAAAAAAAAATTTCACCACGAGCACTTCTCATCAATGGCTAAGGCATTACATGCGTGCTTAGCAGTAATAGTATTTAGGTTCGTTAAGGCACTAGAAGAGAGGGTCTTATTAATATAAAAATAAGTCCATGTATGACTATGTCTACATGACTACCTGGTTTCGACAGGCATGCATTAATTCTCATGTTGTTTCCCTGTTTAGTACCAGGTGCAGATAATTCAGAGATGAGTAAGACAAGATGTCCTCAAAAGCTCAGTCAGGTGTCACAGACAGACAATGTGAGCACGCGACGCTGGTACTACGACAGCTCTCCAGAGCTCGCGCAGAATGGACTGATGCAGACAGTGAAGGCTCAGGCGTCGGAGAGCATCCTTGGAAATGTCACTTAACCTCTCTGATGATCCTTGTCACCTTCAAACCTTGGGAGTCACTTCATTCCTCTGACAAGTACCCAGGTGTGACTGGAGAAGAGGATCCATGGGGAGAATGTAAGGGGAGAGTTACAGGGTCATGTGCCCAGAAAGTTAAATTGACTAGCTCATGGGGCCTTATCTGTTAGACTGAGAAAGCTGAACATTCATCTATCCAACTGCTCTCATGCTGAAACTCTCCAGCAGGTGTAGGTATATCACCTCTATGAGAGCCCTGGAAAAACACAGCACTGGAAGTTGGGCAGGTATAGACGGCCTAAGAGACAAGGGGAAGCAGGAAAACCGGTTAAGAGGTAACTGCGATACTAACCCAACGATAGTAAATACAAAATAGTGCGCCTCAAGTGCCTTTAACTCCTTCACTGCCCATAAAATCCCTATGATAGAGGCAATCTTATGATTCATGTTTCACAGATTGTAAAACTGAGGTACAGAGAGTTAAATAACTTGCCCATGATCACACAACGAGTCTGGCTTCAGAGATCCTACCCTTAGCCATGATATTATACTGCAGTAGTCCAGGCAAGAAAATTGAAGGGCTTGAACCAAGCTAAAGCACTGTAAAAATTTGCTTTTTATTTGACTGTACATTTTGGACCTGCTGTCTTTCTACTGCATTTTTTTTTCTCCTTTTTCTTTAGAGCCATAGGCTCCAGGACAGTCACTCTAAATTCCATTGTATTATTATTATTATTTTTATTATGTTTTAATGGAGCCCACTTCAGTGCTCAGCAAATAGCAGGTACACATAATTGTTTATCAAATGCACCGCAGTGGAGTGATGGGGTCAGCGGCTTTAGTACGCCCTGTTTGTAATTCCAAGGGTACAATTTCACGGTAACACGTGACTACGTATTGTCCAGCAGGCAGCAGCAACCATTGTCATCCCACTCTCTGAATCATTGCTTGCTTTAGCCTAGAATTTCCTCTTCACTCTCCCTGGCAGTTTATACATATGGAAATCTCGCCTGATCGCCGAGATCCAACTCAGTCACAAGCAGCTATGGTGAGAAGGCCATGCTATCTCTGTGCCTCCGCGATCTCTCCACTGTGACCGCTGTATTTCGAGCACATGGCAGTATCTTAGAGATTTCTGATACCTGCCCTGTCACACTTAGAAAAGATCTGGGAAATCAGGGAACACAGTATTTAGGGAAGTATGGACTGCACACAAGGCAGTATGCAGTAGGGAAAATAGAGTGTGTGAAATGACTGTTAACATTTGGGAAATGATAAGTGACTGACAGCGTCTAAATTGTACGGATGGAATCGCTATAGGCTTAAGTCAAATGAAGTCGGTCCCACTGGATTTTCACACATAATATAGTGAGTACCTAATATATGAGTGTATAATTTTCTCACAGTGTATAATTTCCTCAGCCTGACATCCACAGTCTTTTTTATCTGCCCCCAATTCCCTTTACTAACCAATCTCCAGTACCCCCTGTGTAAACCTCCCCCTCCACCCACTCGGAACTTAGTGCTTGGGCTCACCAGATTCTGTAAATTCTTCGAATATGGCAGTTAACACAGACACCGCCTCAAATCCTGTAACCGTGGTGGCCACATCTAATTCATCATGGCTGCGCGTGGACTCATTTCCAAGACTTATCTCAGGGTTGCACTTAGGACAGCCACTGAAAATCATTCCGAATTGGACAATTAGATTAAGTTCCTTTGCCAAAGAAGCTTACATGCTTCCTTTGGCTCAAGATGTCCCGCTTCACCAGGCTCATCTGGAGAAATTCTGCCACTTCATTTCCTCTAGGACCCTTCCTTGATGTCCTCAAATCAGGGTGAGGAGTCCCCTCTGTCCTAACGGAGTACAGGCCTACAGTGCTGAGAAAAAAAACCTCCTTGTTTGCAGTCTGGCTCCCTGGCTTACAGCCACCTTCTTGTCTAACGTTACGTGCTGCCTTAGTCAGTTACAGCTGCTATAACAAAAGACTTTAGAGTGTGTTGCTTAAACCAAAAAACAAACAAAAAAACCAAAACAAAACAAAAAAACATTTATTTCTCACAGTTCTAGAGGCTGGGAAGTCCAAAATCAAGGTGCCAGCAGACTTGGTCCTTGGAGAGGACTCTCTTCCTAGCTCGCAGGGGGCTCCCATCACTCTGTGTGCTTACAGGGCCTTTCCCGCATCTGGGCCCGTAAAAGGTGAGAGAGAAAGAGATCTAGAGAGAGCAAGCCAGCATTCTCATGTCTCCTCTTCTTTGTGTAAGGACAGTAATAGCATCCGGGCACCGCCCTCATGAGCTCATCTACAGCCTCCCAAAGACCCCATCTCCAAATACCTAACTGGGAGTTAGGCATCCAACATGTGGATTTGCCTAGGGCGGAAACATTTGGTCTAAAAACACTCGTACACTTCCTGTGGGGCTGGGGTGGAAATGTTCTTTATATTCCGTAGGCTACTTACTCATCTATGCCTAGCGGTGAGTATGGTTCGAGGAAGCTGGGATAACTGACTGATGCATGGGGAGGAAAGCAAAACCAACGAGAGACTGATGGAGTTTCGTCTAAACCAACAAAATGGAATTTGAGGGGAGGGTGGATTGACAGGGCCATTATGTAAGTTAATTTGCTCTAAGACGTCAGCACCGTTCTTAGCTTTCTTGGCTTTCAATCTGCACCAACACCTTGTCCTACCGACAGACAGACAGCTTCAGGGTGGATTAAATAATCAGTCAAGTGAGAAGAGCATCTCCCAATATGTTGGCAAAAACACTTCTATTTCAAGAATGATTATTAAAAGCCACAAGGAAGGCAGTGATAACACAGTTGAAACATTGACTTACTGATCAAAAGAGACACTAATACTCACTCCTTAAGGGAAACAGTTAGATTTTAACATGCATACAAGCAAATCCTCTCGCTCCTTCTTTCCTCTTCTGCATTGTCACACAAAATCCCATCTCTGATACTTCCCTTCTGGCTCACAGCTCGTCTGCAATCGTTTTCTTTGCCTTTTGTTCTAATTTTCTTTCCTGCTTTCTTTCTTCCCTTTCATCTTTCTTGACAAGACTTTTTTTTTCTCCTTTGAGTTCTTTCTTATTTTTAATTTTGCAATACACTTTTTGCTTTCCCTTTGTCCCTTAATTCACTTTTCCCCTCCTTTTTATTCAGAGATTTTCCTCCTCCCTTAGGTGATGGGGCCACAGCAATATCAGGCACAGCACAATGGGAAGAAGAGGAAACTCATCGAATGAAGTTAGGGAGGACTTGGCTTTTAGTCCCCATATTTTAGGTGAAATATCTTTACTCCTCTGCCTCTAAATGTCCACATGTGTAAAAGAACACGTGCATTGTACAACTGGCATGTAGGAAGACTCTTCGTGGTAACAATGATCCCTTTGATCAGTATTGCACATGGAAATTGAGCCACGGACATGGGAGCGTCTACATTGTCTCAGTGCAAATGAATTTAAGCATTCATGCTTCCTGAATCTCAGTTTCAGGTCAGTTAGTGAATCAGCTGCTAAGAGTCTGGAGTAAGTGAATATTTCTCTTATATCTATTGTATGACTGCAGTAGGTGTAGGTTACCCAGATTTTACTGTGCTTGTTTTGTGATGCTTTTTCTCTTCTTGAATGCCTGTAAGAGTGTGTGTCAAAATGTTTGAATATGATTAAATATACTTTTCTTAGGACACTCTAGAATTCCTACATTCCACATTTCCTGCCATATGGGTGGTTCTAATCCAGGCTTCTCTTTTTTAGGGGGTGATGCCACCGTCCATCCATCCAGAAGCCAAGCCTGGACTCTTGGTCACTCTACCCACCCATCTTATCTCTCCATAAGTTCAGCTGGTGTTTATAATTTCTCAAATATATCCATTTGTGTCAGTCACCCTTGCTCTATTCTAATGGTCCACCATCTCTTGGCTACATTATTACAAGAGTTCTCCACCTGCTTTATCTACATCCATCAGGCCAGATACTCTCCCTGTAGAGTCAACCTTCAGAAATGCAAATATGTTCATGTTCACTGCATGGCTGTTCCTCCCAGCCTTCCCCGCTCTGCTCAAAGCACATTCCAGAGTCCTGTGTGGTTGCCTCTTGCTCTCAGTGGACAGATTGCCATCCCTATCGTATCTTTAAGATCTCAAATGTCTGGTTCCTACCTACATCTCCTCGTCTTGGACCAGCCCCCTGCTTCTTCTCGGTGTTGAAAAATACTGGACTTCCCTCTCTTGCTCATCAAGCCGGGCTACCTTTGCTCAGATTCTTCTCTCTGACCGGAGCACGGCTCCTCCCTTCTAATTCTTTAGATTGAGATCTATGCACGTACTCTTTCTTTGAAAAAATCCTTCCCTGAATCGAACCCCGTTTCCAGCAAATGTGATGCTTGCTGTTCAATGCTCTCGTACTATTGTCTCACCTTCTGTGTAAACACACTGCGCTCAAACCCTGGATGTGCTGTGTGCAACTTTGTCGCCTGGGAGAAGTCTCCTAGACAAACTGAGCTCAATCCCTTACCGGAAGAGTGGGAAGGACGCTATCTCCATTGTAGATGTGTGTGGTTACCGAAGGGGATAAAGGAGATAAGGCTGGACACAGGTTTGCTATTTTACCTTCAGTTGATCTCCATCCCAAGTGCACAGGCAGCCACCTTTATACACACACACACACACACACACACACACACACACACACACACACACCAGTCTCTTACCTTTCCTGACTCTATGCCTAGAGAATGTTAGAAGCACAGACACAACAGCCTCGGGGCTGAGACTCAAGTGCTGACTGCACAGTCTTCTTGATATGTGACCTTATCTTGCTCATTTGTTGTGACTTTTCTTTTTTTTTTTTTTTAAGATTTTATTTATTTGTTTGACAGACAGAGATCACAAGTAAGCAGAGAAGCAGGTGGGGGGTGGGGGGTGGAGATTCAGGCTCCCCGCTGAGCAGAGAGCCTGATGCGGGGCTTGATCCCAGGACCCCGGGATCATGACCCGAGCCTAAGGCAGAGGCTTTAACCCACTGAGCCACCCAGGCGCCCCCATTTATTGCAACTTTAAAGGGAAATAGTAACAAAGGTTAACTCACAGAGTCGTAATGCAGATTGAATTAATACATTTTAAAAGTTCCCAGATGTGGTAAACACTATGTGGGTTCCAACTAGCCTTACTGTTAAGCTTTTACCCATCCTGAAAATGCAATTAACATGGTTTTCTTTCCATGATACAATGACAAGGCTCTTAGAATTCTAAAAAGGTACGAGGAAATGAGTGAAAGAGAGAGAACGAGCCAGCACAGAAGTCACCTTTTTACATTATTTATGTATCACGTGCATGAAAGTTAAGGAAGAGTGAAGAAATTCATGGTTTGGGTTTTTTTTCCTTGCCTGGTATAAGTCAGCTTTTAGGGCCATGAGTTTAATGAAACTAATATATTACACCAGGCAACATCCTACTCTTCCAGTCAGTATCTTTCTTCTGACAAAGTTTTTGTATGTTTTCTCAGGATGTTTACAGACATATAAATGAGGTCTTCAAACCATATTCACTGGAAAAAAAAAATGTTTGGGAGAGGAGTGAGGGAGAGGAGAAACTGTTTTTAGTAAGTGCTGATAAGTTCCTAGGCATGTGGAGAACCAGTCAACCTAATTCATTCCTTCTGAAAACCCTGTGAGCTATAGACGATTCACCTTTCCCTTGCAATAGAGATGGGAATCATGTCTTTATTTCCTCTCTTCCCAAAGAAAGATCCCAAAGAAAGATCCTCATCTCACTGAGTTTTTCCTGTTACATCTCTTCATTTTTCCAAAACCAGCTGCTGTTTTCATGGAGACAATTCCCAGCCTTGACCCTCAGCGAGCCCTGCCGGGTTAGAATCGGCATTTCCCTGCAGAGAAATGCAACTTTGGCTGCGCTTTCTGGAACCAAAGAGATATGACATGCCCAGGTCTCTTGAGCTTCTTTCTGGAATGAACTTCCTTTTTTTTTTTCTTATCTGGCCAATTCCTATTCAATATTTAACTCAGACACAATCTATTCCACGATGCTCTCTCTAACAATCCCTCTTTCCCCATGGACAGTTGCATATTGTATGTTCTGTGCCTGTCATTAGAGAGATTACCACCAACTTCGCAATTAATGTGTTTCCTGTGCCTTTGCCATCATCATGGTCTCTCGAATGGTGATGGATGGCAGTGGAGATAATACATTTCTCCAGAATAGACAATGTTGGTTGGATCTTCCAGGGGGATCTCCTGAGAAGGCCTGTCATTTCATAACTCACTTCCACTGAAAAACCTTCCAAAACCCTATTCTTTCCCTTGGTGAGTCATTGAGCCCCTTTCGTGAGTTTATATTGCAATTCTCCCATTAGAACTATTACCATCTCAGCCTCTGAAAATCTGTTTGCAAGTCTTCTAACAGAAGTCTGTAACTTCCTTATGAGCAGCAGTTTTCCTTTAACCATCCTTGAGTCCACAGTTCTTAGCAAAGTGCCTGACATATAGTAGGTGTTCAATATATATGCTATGAACAGAATAAATATGTACCAATGAACAGATGACATATACAGCTGAAGCTGGAGAAAGAGCAGAGATAGTCAACATAGTGCTTGGAGCCTCCATCCCACCAACCTTCACATCTGAATTATGCTGAGGCATCAAATTCTCCAGAACTCTTTTGGGAGAGGGGCATGTGCAATTGGATTTTTTTCTTTTCTTTTTTTTTTTTTTTTTACTGCTTTTAATCCCTGCTATCTGTGATCCTACCTGCTGAGGAGCATATGCATGCCCTCAGAAGGAATACACAGCTCCCATCCACAATGGTTCAATGGTGCAATGGTTCTGCACCCTTAGGGAGACACACATATATATTTAATTTGCAATTTCTTTTTTTTTTTAAGATTTTTTTTTTTTTAATTTGACAGAGATCACAAGTAGAAGAGAATCGGGGCGGGGGGAGGGGGAAGCAGGCTCCCTGCTGAGCAGAGAGCCTGATAAGGGCTCGATCCCAGGACCCTGAAATCATGACCTGAGCCGAAGGCAGAGGCTTAACCCACTGATCCACCCAAGCGCCCCTTATTTGCAATTGCAAAGATCAGTGCAGGACAAAATCTGCCATCCACAACATGGGAGGCTAAAGGTATGGTGAGAGGCTTCACTTCTCTGTGGGGAACTAGGCGTTCCAGGGAGGACTGGCTTTTTCCATTCAGTGATCCTTTGTAGCACGACACCTCCACCATGGTGAGGAGCACATGTTAAAAATGACTAAGCTGCAAACACCTCTTTGTCAAAGTATCTGTGGGCTACAGCGTTATGCTATATGCTGCTACGTGCCATTCTATATGCTACCAACTCCTTTTAAAGATTTTTGTCATTAAAAAAAAAAGATTTTTGTCATTGAAGTACAGTTGATGTAAATGTTATTAGCTATAGGTGTACAATGTAGTGACCGGACAATTCTACACATTACACAGTGCTCACCGCGATGGGTGTAGTTACTGTCTCTCACCACCCAGCCTTACCACCAACTCTTAAAGAGGCAGCAGGACCATGCACACAGTAGCTTTTCTCTTTAATTTCTTTAAAGTACACGCAGCATGGGGCTCTAGCAACCCTAGTTCAAGAGTCAGCAAGCTCTGTTGTCTGAGCTAGCCATGCACCCTGCATCTTTTAAAACCAACCCGACCAAATAATTGGGTCTTTGATAGCAAAATTATTTCAACTTTTATATTCTGCTTCTGAGTAAAGACGAAGAGTGTTTTTTTATGTCATCAATTTACATGACATATTGTCCTTGTATTTGTTATGTGTGAACCCGGTTTACCTCATCTGAAATGAATTCGTGTCTTTCTTTACCAAGGACTTTTTTGGGGTTGTTTTTGTTCCACCATATGTTACAATATATACGTGAATTTATGAGATTTTTACGGAGTATCAAAGCTGTGTTAGAAACTCTGAAAGAATAATTTTAATATTTTAAGATAAATATTTAGTTGGAAACATTTTATTCAAAAGCATAGTTATAAATAATCCTCTGTAAATTCCCAAGTTAATACTTTTTGCAAACTATGGAAATTATAGCTATTAACAATATAATTACTCCTTGTAATAAATGCAAAACTAGGTTGTATATAAAGATGGGCTTATTTCCCCCATACTTGTTTTCATAATAACCCAAAAGAAAACAATGGTTGTAGGAATTTTTACATTCCTACCTGCCCTTGATAAGGAAGCATATGCAGTAAGATTTTTTTTTTAATGTCTGGAGACTTCAAAGATGAATATAAGAGAATGTGGACTCTGAGAAACAAACCGAGGGTTTTGGAGGGTGGGGGATGGGAGGTTGGGTGAGCCTGGTGGTGGGTATTAAGGAGGGCACATATTGCATGGAGCACTGGGTGTGGTGCATAAACAATGAATTTTAGAACACACACAAAAATTAAATTAAATTAAATTTAAAATATATTTTTAAAAAGGTATCTATAGACACTATATCTATAGACACTAACGAAACACCATATTTTAGTGTAGGCGTTCAAGAGTAGGAACTTCCCAAGTGTCTGAGTTTAGGGTCCCACAGTTCTCCACCATTTCCAGATGCTCTGTGCATTTAGAAGCTGGGCAGTTGCTACATTTGAGAATGCAAGCCCACAATCATAAGCTTGAGAGCACTAACCTTAGTGCAGCAGAACAAAATGTTGTGTTGCAAATGTGTGCATCTGGTTTCTTTGTTGCAAGCTTACATCCTAGTCTTTCATTTCAGAAAAGGAAAGAGAGCTGCCATATAACTAGATGCCCAAGAAATACACTTTGTTGAAGTATTTTGATGTAATACACTCTGTTAGTTTTTCCTTAAATTGTCTCAGAAATTTTCAGAACCCTCTAAAGGTGCTCCCTGCCCTTCACCTTCTTTGTATCTATTAATCGTTTGTAAGCCAGGGGTCCATGGACAACTTATGGAGGACATCAGTGAAACTTCAGAAATTAATGGCAAGTGGCATTTGCCTACTATTTTTACGGCTTCCGTTAGATTTCAGGGCCCCTCCAAACAATAAATCTTACAAAAATATAAGGTGTGGATGGTCTGAAGAAACAGACTACCATTTATTAATCACCTATTGCATGCCAGCATTTATATTCATTAATCCATATAATTTCCACCGTGGTCTAATGAGATAGTTGGGATGACTTCCATTTTATAATTGGGAATTTTAGACTTTGAGAAGTTGTGGGATTTGTTTAGTTATAGAGCTAGTAAGTGACAGATTGGGCATTCAAACTCATATCCATCTTTCTCCAAAATGCATACATTTTTCTGCTAAAATCTACTGCCACCCACAGATAAGATATTTATTTAAAACAGTTGCCTGTCTTGTGGATTTTTATTTTTCTTCCATTGTTGACTAAAGAATATTCTGTACAGAAAACTCTGCATTGCACTTGTGCTCTAAGAGACACAGTATTTGTTTTCTGACCAGTTATATTTGCAAGTGTTTGGTTTGTCAAGAGTCTTCTCAGCCTCTGTGTCTTCTCACCGTAGCATCATTGCTGTGCATTATTCAGGACAGTGATTAATAAACCCATTCTGCAGATCATTTTTCTGACTCATTTTACTGAAATGCCTTACCCAGGGTTGAACTGAATCAACATGAAGGTTATACTGCTGGCTGGGAAGCTTAATGAACGCCAGAACCTCAGATTGTGTGACCTACCAGAGTCAGACTAAAAACAAGGATGAATATTCTTGTACCTCATTTTGACGCAGAACAAGCACTAGGGGGTCAAAGTTTAATTTGTAACAGGACTGGCTTTATAATTTTCAAGCTCTATTTCACCTACCCACTTGACTCATAAGAGACAAATAAAGCCACTCCTTTGACCCCCTCATGAGAAGTCAGGAGGTCTTCTTTAAGTTTCCTTCATATTTCATCAGCAGGTCTTTGGGATTTTCCATCTGCTCTGCAAGTAAAGTGAAGATATTCCTTTCTTTAGGTAATAACAAAGAATGTCGTAAGTGATACAGGAACTCAAAAGTAGCTTTCACCTTCATTTGTGCTTTCCATTCTAGAATAGAGTAGCTCATTTTCCTAGTTTATACTAATATCATGAAGCACTGTAATTGCAAACCAAGTGACTTCTGGCAGTCACTAATTTCTTACATCAGTTACACATAAAGAGAACAGATGGAAACAGTTGCAACACTCAGAGGCTCCAGTATTTTTCTCTGTTAGCAGGCATAAGCACCCATGGAATTTATGATTCCTTATTTCATTACCTCCTGGATCTTACCCAAAGATATATCTCTATTGCTACAACCAGGATCAGAGGTAGCGTACATTTGCACAGGAATCTTCTCCAGGCAGAATAGGGTCAGAACCTCAAGAAAGGTTAACTCAGGGGACCATGTTGATGGTTATGGCAATGGTGAATAACTTGCTTTTATTCTTTCTGACCTCCTATATTTCCTGCTGGCTTTTCAGAGCTTGGCCCGAGTAGTCCATTCTGATGCCCTGAACCTTTTGAATAGTTTTGCTTAGAAAGAATGAAACAATTAAGTTGGCATTTCAGGGATGCTTAGGGCATAGGGTGTTTTGAAGAGACATCTTGACTATTTTTGGTAACACTATTGATGAGCATCGAAATGTCAACATGTATCTCCTTTGTTCTAGACTTGAAAATGGAGTGCCAGGTACTCCCTTAGAAAATGAGATGGCCTTAAGATTCTAAGTGGCTAAATAAATAAATAAAATAAAACACAATTACATGAGTGAAAACGAAAAAATATGCTATGGTGAAATTAGTGGGATTTGACTTTACCCAGAGGTCTTAACTGGTGGGAAGTGGGATGGGGATCCTATGTGTTCTAAAATGTGATTAGAAAAGAATTTTGGCCTTCAACCTTTGAATTTTTTAGAGTTTTGTTTCCTCTATCTAAAAGTATGAGCAATCTCTTTTAGAACTAAGTGGACCATGAAGGTCAGCTAAGTTTTTTGCTCGCTTGCTTTGTTTTGTTTACCAAAGCCATACAATATTCTCTAATGACTTAGAGTAAACCTTTGACATGGCTCTAACCAGTCTAAATTTTTCAACCTAACATTTACATATTTTTTAATGCCTGATTTTAGTGATATTATTTTGGGCGGGAAAACTTCCCCTGGCCACAGAGGTTTGGGTACGTTCCACTAAGATCACTTTTTAATTTTTGTTTTTGAGAAAGAGAGAGGGAGAGAGAGTTCACAAGAGAAAGCATGGGGCAGAGCGAGAGGGAGACAGAGAATCCCAAGCAGGCAGGCTCAGTCTCTTGACCCTGAGATCAGACCCTGAGTTGAAATCAAGAGCCTGTTGCTGAACTGCCTGAGCCGTCCAGCTGCCACAAGTTTCACGAAGATCATTTTCATCACTCTCATACAGTGCCGTTCCTTTTCTTTATGGCAAGTTGGTCAACTCTTCAAATTTTATTTCAAGGAATACTTGATCAACACCAGTACTTAATCACATGATTCTAAAGGTTATAAGTCTGGACACTTGTCTTTCTGTTCTAAAACAAAGCCTATTACTACCAGGCAAAAACAATAGTTTCCCACTATTATTGTTTAAATGAAGGTGTGAATGATCAATGTTCTTTTTAACTTCTCTGAGCCTTGATTATTGATCTATAAAATGGTATATTGGGATATATCTGCTAGGGTTTTCAATAAGTCAAATGAAGTCAAGCATTTTCAAGAAGGAGAAGTTACTCAGTGAAGGCCCACTATATCAATGAATGTCCACTTTATAATACTTCTATGAAAATTGTCTCTTTGAAGAACATTTGTTTCTTGCAGAGTTACTGTGCAGAGAAATTATAAGCAAGTATCACTGGAGAATTCACTACATGGCACTTTATACACAATTAGTACTCAATAAACATTACAATGTTATATATGTTTCAAGAAATTTGGCTTTCTTAACTTCTTTTTTTTTAGCTAAACAATGAAGACAGTGATCAATATTATATATATTATAGTTTGGCTAAACTATGGTTAAGTATAGTATGTTTAAATAGTCTAGTGTTAAAAATTTTTTAAAAATAGAGAAAGAAAATATTGAACTATCCAAGCATCATATAAGTTTAGTATTATCCATGAGATTCCCATGTACTATAATTAATATCTGAAGGGACACTTTCCTAATCTTATGATCTGCCTCAATAAGGCTAGGGGAAATTGATGTATGAAAAGTATATTTATTATAAAACTATCAGCAGCTATAAACTGTTGCTTCTTTTGTTTTTCATGTAGAATTTGATACTGTAGGGAGCCATCTTCCCTAGAGCTCTGCAGTCACTTCGGTCAGGAAAATCCCTCTTTTGTTAACAGAAAACCTATGCAAATTAGAATAGACTAGTCCACTTCATTTTTTAGAAGACTTTATTTATTTACTTATTTATTCGACAGAGACAGAGTGCAAACAGGGAGGCTGGCAGGGAGAGGGAGAGGGAGAAGCAGGCTCACCACTGAGCAGAGAGCCTGATGCGGGACTCGATCCCAGGACTCTGGGATCATGACCTGAGTCAAAGGCAAATGCTTAACCAGCTGAGCCACCCAGGTGTCCTAAACTAATCCACTTTAATTCTAAGGGGCTATAGGACAAAATTTACTCAACAAATACTTTATTTTATTTATTTATTTTTTAAAGATTTTATTTATTTATTTGACAGAGAGAGAGATCACAAATAGGCAGAGAGACAGACAGAGAGAGAGATGAGGAGAAGCAGGCTCCCTGCTGAGCAGAGAGCCCTATGCGGGACTCGATCCCAGGCCCCTGGGATCATGACCTGAGCCGAAGGTAGAGGCTTAACCCACTGAGCCACCCAGGCGCCCCTCAACAAATACTTTAGACTCAAGAATTGGGTTAAACTGGGAGATGGCAGAACAGAAAATGAATTTGTAAACAAATGAAGAAAGAGATTCGTTTACTTTGTCATTTCAGTTCAG
This sequence comes from Mustela erminea, assembly GCF_009829155.1. NCBI lineage: Eukaryota > Metazoa > Chordata > Mammalia > Carnivora > Mustelidae > Mustela > Mustela erminea. The sequence continues at coordinate 38,121,605 of NC_045632.1, forward strand.
TTTGGGTAGCTTCTCCACAGTACGCATGTAAAAGATGGCAGCATTCTCTCTTCACATGTGATTTAAAATTACAGGTAAAAACCAAGACATATGATAGTAGGACTTTTCTAAAGTTGATCCCCACCCACTCACCTATACTCTATACCTGCAGAGTTTGAGAATAAATCCTAGGGCTCCTAGAAGAACATATAGAGATGAGAAGATGAGAGAGAAGCATCACTTACAGTATGGAGGTCCGTGGAAAATAAGTTTCCAAAGACAATGTGAGACTAGGTTGTGATGAGACCATATGTTTATAAGGAGTTTGAACCGTACTCTGTAAGAAGAAATCCCAAGATGTATATGAAGCCAGGTGCTTGGGTCATAACATGTGTGTGATCCTACATGAAAAACAAAAGAAGCAACAGTTTATAGCTGCTGATAGTTTTATCATAAATATACTTTTCATCTTTTGCCATGTGCCCAGGTACAGATTTTTTTAAAATATCTGGTCTAGGGGATAAAGAGCTTGGAAATATGCTCTGGTGAGTGTGGGTTCTCCAAAGAAACAGAACTGATAGGATCGATCTATCGATCTATCCATCGACTTACTGAGAGGAGGAGGAGGAGAACGAGAAAGAGCGAGATGGATTTTAGGGAGCTAGCTCACATGATTTTGAAGACTTAGTAAATCAAAATCTGCTGCTAGGCAAGCAGGCTGCATACTCAGGGAAGAGCTGTGGTTTGCATCCAAAGCCCGTCTGTTGGCAGAATTCCTTCTTGTGCAGCGGAGGTCTTTCTTCTATTAAGGTTTCCATTTATTGGATGAGGCTCATCCAAGATATGAGGGTGATCCGCCTCACTCTACTGATTTAAATGTTAATCTCATTAGAAACAACAATAACACCGACAACAAACCTCACAGAAACATCTAGAATAATGTTTGACCAAGTATCTGGGCACTGTGGCCCAGCCAAGGTGACGCATAAAATCAACCATCACACCTAAATCTTTTTCCATCAGCTTATAATCAGTTACCAAAAGAAAGGAAAGCAAGGTGGTATCGTTGGTATTTTATTTATTTATTTATTTATCATAGGTATTTTAAATATGTCTTTCCTTTCAAGTTAGAAAAAGGGGGGCACCTGGGTGGCTCAGTGGGTTAAAGCCTCTGCCTTTAGCTCAGGTCATGGTCTCAGGGTCCTGGGATCGAGCCCCGCATCAGGCTCTCTGCTCAGCAGGGGGCCTGCTTCCTCCTCTCTCTCTCTCTGCCTGCCTTTCTGCCTACTTGTGATCTCTGTCTCTCAAATAAATAAAATCTTAAAAAAATAAATAAATAAATTAGAAATAGGTCACTATAGGAACCTTAAAACTGTTTTTCAGTTAGATGTTTAAGCTCAACCTCTTAAATTAAGTTATAGTTGTGATGGTTGCAATCCAAGTATGCTATGGTGTTTCTGAGTTCCAGGGCCCCAAAAGAAGCTTGAAAGCTCTATTGTTAGGGAGGAAAGCATTTGTGTTTCTAGAGAGAGAAGGAGGAGGAGCAGGAGGAGAAGGGGAAGAAGCAGGAAAATAGAAACTGACATTTGGAAAAGGACTCCCTGTGTCTGGAAAGATGGATGTTAATTATGGATACAAATATGATTATGGAGTCACCCAGGACAGACAGCCATGCCAGCCTGGTATAAAACCACTGGTCTGGGAGAGGGAAGATTGAAGGACACTCCAACTGTGAAGGTGAGAGGCATGCTAATTCAAAGAAAACACTGATAAAAGGATGTTCCCTGGGGTGCCTGGGTGGCTCAGTTGGTTAAGCATCTGCCTTCAGCTCAAGTGGTGATTCCAGGGTCCTGGGATTGAGTCCCACATCAGAGCCTGCTTCTCCCTCTCCCCCTCCCTTTCTGTCTCTCACGAATAAATAAAAAAATCTTAAAAAAAAAAAAAAAAGTGTTACCTGCAGAATCAATTCCCACTGGTTCTAAGACATTTTCCCAGGATCTGGGTCATCACTGCTTAGACAATGACTCCATCATTGCTTAGACAAGCCATAGCAGCTGACTGTATATAACAGCACACCATGTGGCATGGAGGCGTAAAAACAACATCAACAGAAACTTGCTGATAGCCCCAGAATCTTTCCTTTCCACCCACACAGCTTTAGACAGGAACCTGACTGATGTTTGAACTCTTGAAGCCCCTTCAAGTTCTTATATGATCTTTAGGCTCTAAAGACAAGAGATGGTACAGGAAAGATAATGACACTATATTCTTATCAATTTAGCAGGTAGCTAATTCAATATTTTTTGGGGGGGAAAAACTTCACTTATACTATACATAATATGGAACAGTTTTGAAACGTGGTATCATTTCACCCACACAAAAGTTGGCAAAGCTGTTTTCATTCCCTTCATTTTACAGATGAAACTGGGGACTTATATGATAAATAAGTTATTTGAGACCAGTCAGGAAATAGTTGTAAAAGTGTAGATTTCCATGTCTTAGTGATTTAGTCTGCTTCATTCAAAAGAAGTCAAAGTTATGCATAATCTTAAAAATGTGATTCTCTCATACTGTCAAAGTTGTTAGTTATCAGAGAAGATTTTTTTTTTTTCCTTTATCACTGTATAAGACTTTTGCACTAGCGTCTTGTGCCTGATAGTCTTTTTTTCCAGGAATCTTGGCCTTCTACTAGTCCACTGAGAAGATCACAAGTGTTCATCAGGTCGTACATTATGTCATCAGCATTCTTTTGTTCTTGTGGGAGCTATCATTTTATTCATCAACACTCTTCACAGTTAAAGCTTCAGAAGGTAGTTGTCAATGTGTGTAAAACTTACGGAAATCGAGGACAAAAATACGCATTTAGAATTGATCTCCACGTAACTGACAAAAACACATGCATTTTGGAGTCACATTAATTTCAACTTTCAACCACTGGTCCATAGCTGATGGTGATTTGATAAGATGAAAACAATGACATGGAAATACTACACAGAGACCTAAAAGTCCATTGTGATGATGAAGGGCAGGGATCCATTCTTCCGCGACGGATAACTTCTTTAAAAAGGAAATTAAAGATGCTATACATGTTTGCATTGTACATAAAATGTTTAAAAATGTAATTTACAGAAGAGATGTTAAGGTATTTACTGTAGCTGGTTTTCCTTTTTTTTTTTTTTTTTCCTTGATAGTATGACATACAGCTTCAGAAGTACTTCTCAGAGGGGGGCCTGGGTGGCTCAGTGGGTTAAAGCCTCTGCCTTCAGCTCAGGTCATGGTCTCAGGGTCCTGGGATCCAGCCCCACATCAGACTCTCTGCTCAGTGGGGAACCTGCTTCCTCCTCTCTCTCTGTCTGCCTCTCTGACTACTTGTAATCTGTCTATCAAATAAATAAATAAAATCTTAAAAAAAAAGTCCATGATACTCATTAGAAATGCACTGGCATATTCAATACCAGATAAGAAATAAGTAAAACAAACAAACAAACAAAAAAACCTGGGAAGCTTCAATGTCCTCCTTCTCCAACTGCTGTTTGATGATCCTATCTATATGCTACCATTACAAGGGGAAAAAAATAAACTGTGGCTTCTTAGCTCTTCAGGATTATGAAGTTACAGTGATCACTATCATCGCAAAAGATGATATCCAATGGACTATTTAATTACAATGGATTATCTGCTTTAATTGTAAAAGAGGGCATTCAAAGGAGCATCCTTTACAATATCAGAGGCCTTGGAGTGGTAACCTATTTAGCCAACATGTCTGGGTCTTGACCCTGTGGTCAACCGGGAGGTATTCTGATGAAGAGAGGAAGCCAAGACAGATTACATTTCTCTTCTTGGCATTAGTCATGTCTTCTCCAATCACCCAGAAGCCATAGGAAGGGACTCAGATGGGTAGGGACTTCAAAGATATAGAAGGGCTTAAGGGTTGGGTTACTTAAAGGTTGGCCTAAGGCCCAGAGTGCGTTGTACAGAGAAACACTTAAACATAAAAAATTTAGCACAGATTTTGTTGTTATTTTTTATTTTATCTTGTATCCCTCATGGCTCATCCCATTTTTAGCAGTTTCTCCAAAACAAAGTTCATTGGAGAACTTTTATTTAATTTTACAACTGAGACTATGGCTATCATTTTAGAGATGAATAAAATCAGGCTTTGAGAGATCAAAGAATTATCCCAGTATCAGTTTTTAAATGATGGAGCCAGGAACATAAATTTAATTTTTTTCAAAGTCTGTATCTGTTACTCTGTAGGACTCTCTGTTTCCTCCTTTTACTGTTGGTTTACATTCAAATTTGAAATAATTATAGATTAAGAGAAATTTGCTCAACTAGGGCAAAGAGTTCCCTGTACCCTTCTCTCAGCTTCCCTGATGGTAACTTCTAATGTAACTTATCAGTATCAAAGCCAGGAATTTGACATTGGTGTGATACTGTTGGCTACACGACAGACATCATTCAGTCACTGTTATTTTTTTTTTATTAATTCATATCGATATAAATTCAAGTAAACTATATTGCAGTATCAGGACTTTATGTTAGGAATCGGCCTCGTAAAAGAAAATTATAGGTAATTTACAGATGAAATCCTGCTGTAAGCATACACCAAACACTGAAAATGCATTTTCATTATAAGTGCAATTTCAGAGCTTTAAGAAAAGCAGGTCTTAACAAGTTGTGACTACCTGACATTAAATAGAAATAGTCACATCACGGATCCAATTTTCTGTTAAGAGCAAGTGTTCAGTACATTCTTTAATATCAAGTGGTCAGTGCCAAGCTTGTTTTATCTCCAAGATATAAAGTCCAGAAAGAAATATAAAAATCAATCAAAATGAAAATATAGTGAAATAGAAGATGTATAAAGAGATGTATGTTTTCGGAGATTTGCTGAACCATACACAGCTGAATAGCAAACACTATGGGGCTTTGTGCCCCATGTCAGAAGTTTTGGGATGGATTAAAGGAGAATAGAATTTCTACTTTTCCTATCATCTCTTTCAATTACCCCAACCTAACAGAAATAACCAGTAAAATGTTTTCCTGGAATGGAAGAAGAGAGCTACACAAGTGACCTGGGGGGGCGGACGGGGGGCAGGGAGGGGGTGGCCGGGGGGAGGAGTCTTTATATGCATTTTGCTATTTTCCCAAAATAATTCAGACTAGAGAAAAACACATGCATACGCAGTGTGTACCTGCAGTCCTCGCCCATAGCCGCCACACAGCTTCTGTTATTGACCGACAGGTCCCTATCAGTCGGTAGATCATGTTTTTTAGGAAATGGTTTCAAAGAAATTGGCCTGTGATAATAGCACTCAGAGGAAAATAGGCGGTTTAAAAAGCACTCCTTACCCATTGGGAATTTTCTGAAGGATTGAGTGGATGTACGAAGAAGGGAAGGTTCACTATATGTCATCAGTAAGGCTTAACAAAGCTATTGGTTCTTTATCTTTGCAGGACAAAAAGTCAAGAGGAAATCATGGGGGGATTCTCTGTGGAAGTGTAATATTTCAGCACCTGCCTTCAGTGTGCAGGGTTTTTGCCCATAGTTTTTGCCCAGGGTTTTGCCCACTGTTTCTGACATCAGTTTCTCTCCCTGTCTCTTCCTCTCTTTGCCGCCTTTGTTCTTTCCTTCCACCCTCTAATTTTGTCACACACACACACACCCCCGTCCGAGCAAAGATTATTTTACTCATAGCCCTTAATAGAAACACTCCATTGCTTTAGCATATTTGTCAATTCCTCTTGGTGAAGGAGGTGACTCTAAGGGTAACGATGGCACCTGTATGTTCCCAGTACGGAGTATTGTACTTGGCACACTTAAGCTGCACCAAGGAACAAATGAATCTAGAACAAACACAAAGCAAGGGTGGGGAAACCCACACATTTTGGACATGTCCTGCCAGAATGTGGACTCCAGTGGGATTGGTTCTTCCCAGGAGGTTAGGGTCGAGGAGAAGGGTTTCCCATCTGCATGACAAGGGTCCTGGTTCATGGGATTCGCATCTCCAGGATCAGTTCTTTTCTGTCACTTGGATTCCTGTGAATTTCTTCATCATACTGGAATTTCAAAGCCCAACTCATTCTCTCTCTCTCTCTCTCTTTTCCTGTGGAAACGTCCTACACATTTATCTGGGAATAGTGTGCCGTAATAGTAGTGTCTTAGAATAGGAAAACCATTGATCTGACGTCATGAGTCTTGAGCTCTAGCCCCATTGGGTCATTTTATATTTTCTGTAAATTTGGTCAGTTTTCTTAGCTATAAAAATGTATTCAGTTGGGGTGCCTGGGGGGCTCAGTCAGTTGAGGGTCTGACTCCTGATTTAGGCACTGGTCCTGATCTCAGGATTGTGGGATTGAGCCCTGCTTTGGGCTCTGCGCTCAGCAGGGAGCCTGCTTCTCTCCCTCTCCCTCTGCCCCCTCAGCAGGGAGCCTGCTTCTCTCCCTCTCCCTCTGCCCCTCCTTCCACTCATCCTCTATCTCTAAAATAAATAAATCTTTTAAAAAATGCATTCAATAATGGTGTACATATCATAGTATTATTGTAAAGATTAAATACTGTGATGTATATTAACAGTTTACCATAGAATCTGGCTCAATGTAGGACTTCTCCAAATGTCACACATTCTTCTCTTTTTCTGTGATTTTCTGTGATCATCTCCTCTGGACAATTCCACTTTGTTTGAAGCCCCTTTTCACCAAGTTCCCTTTTAGTGAAAAAACAACAAGAACTACAAAAAACAACGCCTACCACCAAACCTCCCTATATTTCTGTAACATTTTGCATTGTAAGAATTTTAACTTGATATTTTTAAGTATAACAGTATCATATTTTAGATGTTGGAGAAAACACCTAACCAGGAGAAAAGAATCTTCAGTGACAGTGGTTTAATTGGGATGCCTGCTTTGGGAGAATCAGTGTGGTCTGTGAGATCTTTCTGACTCCACTGCATTGTATCTGGGAAACTGCTGTCAGCTCCTACGTCTTGGGCAACCATTAGAAACATTTAGGGAGCTTTAAATATAGCCTAATTCCTGAGCCTCATCCTAGACCAATTAACTGAGAATCTGGGTATGGTCCACAGCAATGATAATTTAAAAAAAAAAAAAAAAAAGAAAGAAAGAAAAACTCTTCAGTTGATTCTAATAGGGGGCCAGAGTAAAGACCCACTAATACAAATAAATGTTTCTCAAAATGTACCATACTGGCAATATGAACCAGAATTGGGCTAACCACCCCAGTAACAACCTGGGGGAATTCATAAACTATATTAATTCCTGGACACTAGCAAAACTCACTGAATCAGAATTTCTGAGAGTACGTGCTCAGGGGACAAATATTTTTTAATAAGCCTCTTTGTTGATGTCTATGTACCATATAGTTTGGTAACCTAAAGGTTCTGAAATTGCAACCTCTACCAGGCTTGTGCCTACTGACATCTTAACACCTCTGGTGGGTTGTTTACTTAGTGGAGAGCTCCCTTTTAATTCTGGGGTCTGTTCTGCCCTCTTCAGGGAAGATGTCAGAAGACAGGTTTTCAGGGGTGTTGGAAGTCCTTGTCCAGCTCACTTCTGTTAGGGACTAACTTCCTTCCTCTCTTTACTTTGGATCTCTTGGGAGATTCTGAAAATATCAGTCAAGTTCTCTGCCACAGACTTAATTTCTCCAGGAATCCATTTTCTTATCTGTAAGGTGTTATTCTCCAAGACTTGTAGGGAGGATGAAACCAAATAAATGTTCAAAGACCCAGGCACTTAGAAAACCCTTAATAAAAGTTAGTAATAGGCTTCTCTTGTGATAACTGCAGTTGCTCTTTCATTCCTTTGCATAAAAGCAACAATAAGATTCACCAAAAGAACAAGTCCTGTGCTGTGACAAGAATTTAGTCATTTTACAAAATAGCTAATTCTTATGTATAAATATACGCATATTATATCACCATATGTTTGAAGATATATGCATTTGTAACTTTATGTACATATGACCATATGTAATTTATTCTTCGGTAGTTTTACACATATTTTTATCAAATACCAGAAGAGCAGAGTTACAAACATATGACATTAACTGGAAATCTCTCATCAATGAGATATTTGCAAAGCCCAGGTATCGAGGTAGATTATCACACACTTCTGGACATATGCAATGAAAAATGAGATCCTAAATATAGGAAAGCTGGCTTAAACATGAATATCTGTGCTAGAATTCCTTCTTCATTGTGAGACCCTAGAGAATTTACCTAACATCTCTGGGGCTGTTTTCCACTCTCTACACAGAGGTAATGATTGATTTACCCAGACGTGCTTTGTGGGACCTAAATGACGTAACGCACGTAAAGTGCTTTGCTAAATTTTATGAAAAACATCAGAGATGCCAGTCACCCTGCTCTGATTAGGAAAGGACTTTGCCAACTCTTGGATATAGAAAAAGTACTCAATAATACAGGGTTGTGGGCTGAATTGTATCACCACAAAATTCATATGCTGACTTCCGGCACTTTGGTATGTGACTATATTTGGAGATAGGGCCTCTAAGGAGGTGATTACATTTTAACAATGAAGCCCTCAGAGTGGATTTGCATCCAGTATGACTGGAGTCCTTATTAGAAGACATTTAGACACAGAAGGAGATACTAGGAATGTGTGTAAGACAGAGAAAAGGCCATAGGAAGACACAGGGAGAAGGCAGTCACCTGTAAATCAAGGGGGGAAGTTCTTAGAAGAAACCAAACCTATAAACACCTTGATCTTGGACTTCCCGACTCCAGAACTGTGGGCAAATAGATTTCTGTTGTTTAAGCAACCAACCTGGTGTTTTTGTTACAGCAGCCCTAGCAAACTAATGCATAGAATAACTACATGAGAGGAATGAATGGTGGGTGATGGTTACAAGGAAGAAACATTTATTCTCTTTTTTTTTTCTAGCCACAGTTTTTCAATATGCTCTTCTGTCCCCGTCACACAATCAATAGATATTGAATTAAGCAGATTCCACTATTTTTCCTCTCATTCATCCACAGATATGTAAATGTCCAAATCAGGAGAATACAAAATAAGATTTTCCGCCAGTTGAAAATAAGTTTGCTTTCACCAGTTGAAAATAAGTTTGCTAACCTTACCCAGCTTGATCTCTCTAATTATTTAGGCCAGCTTGGTGTGGGTAGAATCAGAGATGATCCAAATCTTCCCTCTTTCTGCCCTTGTCCTACTTAATTTAGTTTTCTGGCTCCTGCAGGGTCACAGGGCAAAAAAGATGGGTGGGGGGTTGGGGAGGAACAGGCAGGGGGATGGGCTTATCGTCCATTGGTCAGAAGTACAGGTAACAACCTGTGGCCCCTGAGGCTTTCTCTGCTGTAAAATGGACACAATGGTACGTCCCAGAGAGGGATATAAGGATCAAATGAGTTCTGGGATGAAAAACGCACTCTGGCTACTGGTCTGTACTCCTTCTACCAGCCACTCTGAAATTTCAAAGCTTGAGGTAGATCAAAGGAGTCACATCAGAGGATGCTGAGTGATGTCGCATTTCTGAGGGGTACCTTGCTGGCTACTGTGGGTGGCGAGACAACAGTGAGGTGGCTGGAGTTCCGGGTGTACATGTGGGGACCTTACGAGCTCAGTTAAAGAAGTGAACAGATACTCGGTGCTTGCTCTGTGCCAGACATTGTGTGAGCTGCTTGCCACGCTATAGCTAATTTAATTCTCAGAGCAACTCTAAAATGCAAACACTACTATGTTTTCTCTTTTGCAGAGGTGGTTACTGAGGATAAGAAAGTAAATAAGTTGCCAGGAATCACACAGAAAATAAAACAGATAGTGTGGGTCTTAGATGAAAACCCTTCTCAACCTGAATTTAGAACTCATGCTCTTCTCTGGCTCAGAGAACTGAGGCAGGAAGGGGTTCGGTGTCAGGGTATGTTAAAAAGAATCAGAGGAAACTTGAAATCACTTAATTTTTCAGTGTATTTATTCAGCGTATTTTAAAACATTGTTGAACTTGCAGAGTAACTGGATGTACGCTTTGTGGATTTTTTTCTGTTTCCTAAAACTGTGTGTGAGTAAGTTGCTGAGATGACGCCCCAACAGCCTCACACACCGTACTGCATATTTCCTCCAAGAAAAGCATTTTTCTCCGTGAGCACGAATGGTGGCGTCCACCAGAAAATTAACACTTATGTATGAGTTTCACTGAGTCCTTAGATGCCTTTCAAGTTCTGCTCATGGATTCAAAGGTACCCCCCACCCCGGATCTAGACTTCATCTCTTGTGTCTCTTTATTTTCCTTTAACCTAAAAGCATCCTTATATCTTCCCTTGCCCTTTGATGACCTTACTTCTTTTGAAGGTTCCAATCACTACATTGGAGAACGTCCCTCAATCTGAGCGGATACGATAATTTATTATGATCAGATTCAGCCTGGGCATCTGTGGCAAGACCCCTACAAAACTGGCCAGCCCCGTTCTCACTACACCTCATCACATGATGCCCAGATTCTCTCTGTCCCACGGCGCACTGATGTTCACACTTGGAATGCTCGGTATAAGCAGTGTCTAGCAGAATTTTCCATTGTAAAGTATTCAGTTTTCCTTTACAACTGACAAGTATCTTATGGGGAGCTGCTTTGAAACTATATATATCATCCAATTCTGATAAAACTTTTAGTATATTCACTCATTTAAATAAGAGTATAGATTGGTAATTTCATATTTTATTCAATGGACTGCAATTTGTTATTATTATTATTATTTTTAAAGATTTTATTTATTTATTTGACACAGAGAGAGAGGTCACAAGCAGGCAGAGCAGCAGGCAGAGACAGAGGGGGTAGCAGGCTCCCCGCTGAGCAGAGAGCCTGATGCGGGGCTCGATCCCAGGACCCTGAGATCATGACCTGAGCGGAAGGCAGAGGCTTAACCCACTGAGTCACCCAGGTGCCCCTGCAATTTGTTATTATTATTAGCTATTTTGAACTTCATGTTTTCCCAGATGGGTCAAAGCCCCCACAATGAGACTTCTGTGTTCTTTGGAAATGCCCCAACATCCATTAGTAACTCTTTACTTTCTGAAATTTGATGCCCCAGACCCATTTTTATGTCCTTCTCTACCCGAGTGGACTGTGACAAACTGTTCTGGACCACACAGCAACCTTAGACTTGGCATGCACACCTACCTTCCTCCCTCACACCTGAAGTATCTGGGAAGGGAAGAGAAGCAGAGGGTAAGAGGAAGAAAAGGAGGAGGCAAAGAGGCAGGCAGACCTTGCTGTCTGGTCTGAATTCCAGATAACTATAACAGCATGGATGCAAAACAAGCATGATGTATGAAAATTCATTCTCCTAATGCATTAAATACATATAAAATGCAAATCATCTCAGTAGCAGGATGCAAGGTTAGAGAGGTAGACTGGTCCCAGTGTGTGAAGGACAGTGAGCTTCTGCTGAATGCGGAATCTGTGTCTGCTTCATTGGATGCCCAGTAAATATTTAATGAATGAATCTTTAATGGATACTGTGCATCCAAAGTCACCACTGGGAAGCAGCCTGGAGACAGATATAACTACTGAATCCTAGGAACACGATCTTGGTTCCTCAAAGAATATCCTCGCCCAGGATGCTGGTAAACTCCTACTCATTCCTCAAGTTTCTGTCCCACCTCTTGGAAATCCTTCCTAATTCTCAGCCATCTTTTAAGTTAGGTGCTCCCTGATCTGTCTTCCTGCAAGACTATGCCTATATTTTTCTTAACTCTGAATCATTAAGATTAGGCTAACTGCTTATGGCAGGAAAACACAGACAGCTATGGCTTGAACAAAATGGGCATTTATTTCTCTCACACAATCCCACATAGAGGAGATTAGAGAGCTTCATGACTACCAGGATCCTTACAGGTTGCTGCTTTGCAATCTTGTGATGTCACCTAACAGTCCAAGATGCCCCCTCGAACTCTAGCCATCACGTCTGCATTGAGGAGGAAGACATAAAGAAGACTAAGCTATCTCTCTAGAATGACAACTCTTAGAAATTATTCATACAACTACATTTAATATTAATTTAACTGAAAGGAGTTGCATGGCTATACCTCACTCTACAGGTGAGTAGGAAATTTAATTGAATTCCTGGTTACCACTAGTTTAGGCAAACATTAGGAATTCCTTTACTAAGGAAGAGGAGAGGAATGGATTTGGGGGAACAAACAGTAGTCTGTGCTGAGATCATTAGCATATGTGTTAGTAGTTGTATGTTTATATGTCCATTGCTCCCAAGCTGGCTTCCTGTATTCATTTCTACATGCAGTCATTAAAAAAATGTGTATTTGGGGTGCCTGGGTGGCTCAGTGGGTAAAAGCCTCTGCCTTCGGCTCAAGTCATGATCTCAGGGTCCTGGGATTGAGCCCCACATTGGTCTCTCTGCTCAGCACGGAGCCTGCTTCCCCCTCTCTCTCTGCCTCCCTTTCTGCCTACTTGTGAACTCTGTCTGTCAAATAAATAAATCTTAAAAAAAAAAATGTGTATTCCACACCAACTATAACTTACAGGTTATTTCCAGTGTGGTAGAGGACAAATTTCAGTAGGTTAAATGAAATGTGAGGAATTCCTTCAAAATATGTATAACCATGAATTTCCCCTAAATTCCCAGTATCTTCAGCAGTCTCTAGCACAGGACACATACCGCAAAACTACTGTTAATTAAGCGAAGAAGATTGGAAACACTATGACCCTGCAATTGCACTACTGGGTATCTACCCCAAAGATACAGATGGAGTGAAAAGAAGGTCCATCTATACCCCAATGTTCATAGCAGCAATGGCCACAGTCGCCAAATTGTGGAAAAGAACCAAGATGCCCATTAATGGACGAATGGATTAGGAAGATGGGGTCCATATACACTATAGAGTATTATGCCTCCATCAGAAAGGATGAATACCCAACTTTTGTAGCAACATGGACGGGACTGGAGGAGATTATTCTGAGTGAAATAAGTCAAGCAGAGAGAGTCAATTATCATACGGTTTCGCTTATTTGTGGAGCACAAGGAATAACACGGAGGACATGGGGAGATAGAGGGAGAAGGGAGTTGGGGGAAATTGGAAGGGGAGACGAACCATGACAGACTGTGAACACTGAGAAACAAACTGAGTGTTTTGGAGGGGTGAGGGGTGGGAGGTTGGGTGAGCCTGGTGGTGGGTATCATGGAGGTCACATATTTCATGGAGCACTGGGTGTGGTGCCTAAACAATGAATTCTGGAACACGGAAAAGAAATTGAAAAATAAATAAAAACTTTTTTAAAAAGATTAGAAACAAAACAGAGTTTTCTAGAAAATTATATTCGAGAAGCCTATACCATATAGAAGATGACAAAAGCACAGTTTCTGAAGGCAAACTCTTTGGGTGTACCTCCTACCTCTGTCACTTACTGAATGACCCTGGGGAAATTATTTCACTTTCTTTAGAATGGGTATATAATAACTATCCTCATGGTGCTTTAGTGGGATCAAATTAGACACTTTGCGGCAGAGGCTCACACATGATGAGCATACGATCAATTTTATGTTTTTCTAGGATAAACATAAAGAGGGTTGCCTCTTCCTTACCCTGTTCTTTCAGATTAGCCTCAATAATTCTATTGAGCCCAGTCCTAACCCTTCAGTGGCAGAGCCCCAGTAGCCATCTGGAGCCTGAAGGTAAAATACACGTGCAGCCAGAGCAGGATAGAAACACCACCATGTTCATCGGGCTGTCACTGCTGCCGATTACTTACTTAACAGTGTTATCAAAGAGATATTTCCAAATAGAGTACTAGTTTTCTGTTCACATTAAGGCTGTTTGCCAGCAGCAAATTATGATGGTTATATTTCATAATAAAAATTTTAAAGAAAGGTTAGTGAGGAATGGAGGGGAAAAAAAACAGAAAAGATTATAGGGCAGTATATATAATGAATAGAATACTAACGAAGTTTCTTTCTTTCTTTTTTTTAATTTCATTTACATTTGAAATCCAGAAACCCTAAGGTCTTTCACGAAATCACAGGGTCCCTTCTCCTCCTTCCTTTCCTTCTAAAAATAATCTCTTTCATTTCTGGGTGGGTGGTGGTGGAGGGAGTGATTAGTTCCTACAAAGACGAGTCACAAAGGAAATCCATCAGCTCAATGTTTTTCCACCAAAGAACAAGAAAGTAGGAAGAGCAATGTACCTTGATGTGTTGGCAGGGAGGAAAAGGACCAATTTGTGTTGGTTACCTGCTGTGCGTCTCGATTGATGCCGAAGAGTGGTGCAGGGCTCAGGCTCTGAGCTCGCGAAGTCCAGTTCCAATATTGGCTCCACCACTTACTCACACAGGGATTCTGAGAAAGCTACTTAATTTGTGTGTGCCTCAGTTTCCTCATCTGCAAAACAGGGTAGTATCTATGTCATAAAGGTGCGATAGGCTTGCAAAACAATTACTCCATGTCTGACTCATACCGTGGGTCAAAAAATATTAGGTATTCTACAAACAGGGTGGTGGCTGACAGTTCAGGATTAATGTCTCGGGCAAACAAACAAAACCAAGTAAGTCCCTGTGCTCTGTCTCCAGATATTTTCACTTAATTGTAATTACTTTAAAACCTCCCCAAGTGATTTAAGAATACAACCATATTTGAGAAGCAAGGCACTAAGCTTAGTTCTTAAAGTTTAGTGCACAGCAACATCACAAGGAGAGCTTATTTGAACAGATTTCCAAGCCTAGTTCCCCAGATTTCTGATTCAACGGGTCTTGACCGGAGCCTGAGAACTGGGCTTGAATGACTACACAGGTCATGCTGATGTTGTTGGTCTGGGAATAGCACTTTGAGACCATTGTTCTAGACTCCACTGCTTCCACTTCAATGAGCTTTCCCAGAAATTCTTCTTGGTCCACCATATAATCAAGTCACAGGTATGACTGCTCCAATGGCTTCCAGACCCACCCAGCTGGACATACAACTTATAATGACAACTGCCATTTTCACAGGTTCAACTGCCAAACTTCCCTTCCACTGTCCTCATCTACCATCTGCCAAACCAGTTGAGCTGTAGAAAATCGTCAATTAAGCAGATACATTTGGGGCACTGAAAAACCATTTTATCTTTGCTGATGATATGCCCTTGAGACATTGGTGGGGTCACATTATGCATAAGAAGGCTTAAATCCGAATAACACTCACGTGAATCTAAAGGTGCCCATTAAAGGTGACATCTAGTGGAAAAGGAGCTTGGGGTAGATGACTTTCTTTACTAGGGGGCATGCCAGGGATACCTGGGTGGCTCAGCCAGTTAAACATCTGCTCAGCTCAGGTCATGGTCCCAGGGTCCTGGGAGAGAGCCCCATATCGGGCTGTTTACTCAATGGGGAGTCTGCTTCTCCCTCTGTCTGATGCTCCCCTTGCTTGTGCACACACACACTCTCTCTCTCTCTGTCAAATAAATAAATTAATTAATTAATTAAAAAAAAATAGGAGGCTTGCCCTACTGGAGGACTACAGTTTTACTACAGATATGAAGTTTACCACTGCATATGAGCTCTGGAACAAAGAAGCAGGCCCATTATAAGGGGCTCAGGAAGCAGTCAGGATTTTTGTGCTTGGCGGGAATGACTTAGAAATGGAGATCACTGAGTTATACTGAGATATACATTTATCTTACTTAATTAAAAATTCAGAAATAACACCTCCAAGCTTTGGAAAAACCAATTGTGACTTTCTGCCAGTGGTAATGAATAACATAATTTGTATGTGGATATTTTACATGCTAAATTCAGGGAGGTGATATATACTTAGTATTAAGTTCTAGGTATCTGTACACAACTAAGTTTTAATTTTATCTCCACCTCTCTACAGCACCATAAGGCCGAACATGTCTTTACACCTTGCCAATCTCCTATTTCTGCTCTGTAAAATGCAATAATGATAATTAATAACTGGCCTGTTGTAAGGACTCAGAGATATAACATAGAACAAGCACTTATGTATTGTCTTGTATGTAATATCTGCTATTATTTAGTAAGAATTTATTGTTACATGTTATAAATACATATATATATATATTTAAGCAAGTACTGTTTTTTTTTTTCATATAAAATTAAGCATAGTACACACAGTATTTGCTAATACATTAAGCTAGTATGTAAGGGGGTGTATTGGAATGGCATGGTTTTGTCTCTAGTTGCTGAGTTTTTATGGGACAAAATAGCCTTCTTCTTAAGTACAGGGCTGGGGAGTATCATGCCTTGGTTTAGTCAATAAAAGTCCCAAAGTGAGCGAGGCAGAGGAGAGTTGTACATAGATAGAGTTGTCAGAAACGGTTCCCCTTCCAAGAGACTCATTTTTCTAATGTGATAATTGTTATTTATTTTATAGGCTTACACATGACATATCACCACTGAAACTGCTTCTAATTCTGCTTTTATTATTAACCTCACTTTTCAATTCTTTATCGACCTTGGGCAAGACTATTTTCCTCTTCATAGCATCAATAGAAAAGCTAGTTCAAGTTTGCTTTAAAAGAAATTAATCTCAGAGCTATTCCCACATTTTAAAAGGACCTTGTATGAGAATGTTAATAGCTGCTATTAGGCTTGGAACCAGCCCTTCCCTAAGAGGGAAACAAAAGTGCAGGTTTAGTGTCATTCGATCAGAGAAACTAATGGGATGGCCATGAAATGCTGTGATACCGATGCCCGGTGGTGACAGAGACCAGCCAGAAATGGCCTATTGGCTATGCCCACATCCTGGTACCTTCTAGCTGAATGTCTCTGTATCTCAGTTTCTTCATCTGTAAAATGTAAATACCAATATATATGTTTATGGCTTTATATCAGTTCCCTGTACCTACTTTCTGAAGCACACCCATGAAAGCCAGGAGGAAGGAATGGAAGAAGGAAGGGGGTGGGAAGAGATAGGAAGACAGAGAGACCAAGAGGGAAGCATATGTAGTTTGACAAGGATGCCTATTGGGTAAAGACAGCAAACAGAATCTTTTAAATCAAGACTCGGAAGCAATAGCCAGGGTTTGTCGTTGTTGTTGTTCTTGTTGCTCTTTTTCCATCACTGCACCTATGACTTGTACTCAGAACTTCGTGTTTTGGGCTCCCTGGGAGGTATCCCTTCAAGTTCTCCCAGAGACAGGCATCAAAGGGAGTCAAGCGGCCAGGGACTGAGCGCCGTGTTCCAAGTATGAAATACAATTGCACTCAACACAGTCACCTTATCAGTCAGGCACTTCCACTCCTCAGTTCTGCAGAGTGGAGCCCAGGTTAACAGGGCTGATGTGGGGCGCCTGGATGGCTCAGTGGGTTAAAGCCTCTGCCTTTGGCTCAGGCCATGATCTCAGGGTCCTGGGATCGAAGCCCGCATTTGGGCTCTCTGCTCAGCAGGGAACCTGCTTCTCCCTCTCTCTCTGCCTGCCTCTCTGCCTACTTGTGATCTCTGTCTGTCAAATAAATAAATAAAATCTTAAAACAAAACAAAACAGGGCTAATGTGAAGCACCTGGGGTCACAAGACTGGTGAAGAGGGAATCTATGATTGTAAACCCATTTGCCTTCCAAGTCTGTGTAGTGGCTACCCGGGGGTTCTTTTTTTTTTTTTTTTTTTAAAGATTTTATTTTTTTATTTGACAGAGAGAGAGAGAGAGACAGAGTACAAGCAGGAGGAGCAGCAGAGGGAGAGGGAGAAGCAGACCACCCCCTGAGCAGGGAGCCCCAGGCTTCCTGGGGCATCCCAGGCGTGACCCCAGGATCACGACCTGAACCCAAGGCAGATGCTTAACCAACTGAGCAACCCAGGGGCCCCTACCATGGGGTTCTGTGAGGCGTCTGCCAATTCTGGAATATCGGAAAATAATTCAACAGACCATGACAAGAGGTCGTTGTCAGTGTCTCATAACAGGGTGTACCAGGCAGGATTTTAGAACTTGTTTAAAAATATCTTTTGAAAGAAGAAGCTCCTCACGTTCATGCAGACTTCCTTTCAGACGGAACCACTTGCCTAAAGTTTATAGATCAAGTGACATTCTAGGCAATTAAGGCCTCAAAGAGCCTAGGAAGGATGCATAAGTTTTCAAAAATAATTTCCACTGTGGCAGAAATGCAAATTGATTGAAGTTACAATGTCACTCAGAAAGTTTGCTAGTCTTTTTAAGAATGACACGAAGCAGTGACAGACAATTGACAGGGACAGCCACTTTAACGGAGGTTGACAGAAGGACTGGAATGCCTTAAGAAGAGGGGGGAAAAAAATCCAGTGGCAGATATGGGTAATGAGTGATTGTTTTCTTCCCATTCTTTTTCTTTCTATATTTTTAGATATACCTGTCAATATATCCCCTTCCCTAATTTTGAAAATACAAAGCCCCTATTAAAAAGGAGGCTTTATCTTTCAAGATCTCTGATAGCAATTACTACTTTGCATTTAAACAAAAACACCTTAACTAAATAAAACAGAGTTTATAAAATAGAACATATGGTGCCATCTGCAGAATAGTGCTCAGAATTCGGGGAAAATATGGAGGTGATTGCTTTTTTTTTTTTTTTTTTCATCTACAACATGCTCAAAATAAAGAGCTTAGAGTATTTTCTTGAAAGCTCCCAAGTCAGGAAAGTGACTGACTGGTTTCACATCATAAAACTAAATGAGCATAGGTTAGCTACTATAAGACCTTAGATGTGGAAAGAAACGTCTGCTGGTAAATTTTACAAGCGTGGAACCGGGAGTGCAGTTGGGCAAAAAGGGTTGCCATCTTCACTTAGTTAGTAAATGTCAGAACTTGGACACTGAAACTCAAGTCCCTGTCTGTTCCACTCTATATCACTGTCACTCATTAAAGGGAATATGCCTTCCAATAGAGATGCAAAGTTCTTCTGATCACTGTCTGAACTATGTTATGGTACTAGATATAGTAATACCATGGTAATGCGTAGATAGATAGTAATATATACAGTTACATATGGTTTAAAGCACGATAAGTATAGTAGTTACATAATAACTATAACTATAGTATTTTTAACTGTATATAATTCAATGGATTTGACTGTGATACATGAAACCCATTTCAATCTAACAGAGCTGAAGTTTGCTGAGCAGTCACCATGGGGCAATTACTTTGCTAGATTTTTGGACACACAATAAGTCAAACCCCTGACCTCTCTAGAGTGCACTTTTGCAACAATACACTTGCTGGTCTCATAATTATGTCCTCTAAAACCTTGACGGGTCCCTTCGTTTAGCTTTCAAAATGTACTATAACCAAAATAAAATTAAAAAAAAAAATCCCAGCAGATGTTTGACAAGAGGATTTCTGCTCTCTATATAATAGCGAACTGCTAGGTCAAGGGGTGGTCAAACAAGATAAACAGTGACTTGTTCACCTCTGCATCTAATAGTCTTTTCTGAAGACGTGTTCCATGAACCATGAACTCTTGGAACATGAAGGAGGATCTGTTTCCCTCCCTCCCTTATGAAGACCTGGCTGAGGACTTGTGGAAAGCAAAATTGATTCCAGGTCATTTTAACAGATATTTAACACAGTATCTCTATTTGAACATAAAATAAAACTTAAGCAACAAATACATTTTCTGACCATAGGGTCTTATACTCAATGGAGAACTTTAATAGTGAGAGAACAGGGAAGGAAGGGAAGCCATTGGGAAGGTTGTCATGCTTCTATACCTTGGGCATGTCTTTCCCTGATTAGTGAGGAACAAAAGGGGAGAGGGATTTTCCTGCCCACAAGAAGGTTTTCTTTGCTTGGTACCCAACGCCATTCCCATTGATAGCATAAAAAGATCTAGAATCTTTAACACAATCATAAAAGAAAAATTTTAGGCAAATGTGAGCTCAAATCTCTCTTTTTTTAAGCTATATTTACTCTTCCCCCTCACAACTTGATGAGGCAGTGGCTTGATAAAGTACCCATTGGAGTAGGATGTCCTGCTTCTAATTCCACATTTCCCAGTCACAAGCTCTGAGACTTTGGGCAAGTGCATGCTCTGAACTTCTTTCATCAGCTTACAAATAGTAGTACTGATGCTTCTTAGACTACTCATATTTTTTTTTAAAGATTTAATTTATTTATTTATTTGACACAGAGAGAGAGAGAGATCACATGTAGGCAGAGAGGCAGGCAGAGAGAGAGGGAGAAGCAGGCTCCCTGTTGAGCAGAGAGCCCAATGCAGGGCTGGATCCCAGGACCCTGAGATCATGACCTGAGCTGAAGGCAGAGGCTTAACCTACTGAGCCACCCAGGCGCCCCTTTTGAATAACAAATAAAGAAATAGATCTGAGAACAATATAGAATATTTGAAATTAAGGCTTATTTTGAAAATACAAGAAAGGTTATTGTGCATATACTTCATACTGCTATAATAGTTGAAATCAATGATACAGTTGCCTATTTAAAACATCAACAGATTATAACTAGTAAAGAAATAAAATCATAGAGGTATTTTGCCAAAAATCAGAAAGGAAGTTAAAAGCATAGTTTCTGGAGTTAGATTCTGGATCTATCATTTGCAAACCATGTGACCTTGGACATGTTACAAATAAAATTTTAGGATATATATATATATATATATATATGCACACACACATACATACACACATATAAAATTAATATTTAAAACCTAATAATAGTCATACCTACTTTATAAGACTATTTTGATTAATAAAAATGCAAATGTATTGAGCACAATGCTTGATACATAGTGATCAATAAAGGCTATTATTATTATTAATCTTTCCTCATAACCCAATGTGCAGCAATCAGCGATTTATTGGTGCTCATCAAATTTGCTATCGTCTGGGGCAAGTATTATTGGATTTTTCCCTTTCAACAGCGAACAGTGTTCTTAGCAAACAATAGGATCCCAATAAGTGTTTGTTTAATGATTAAACAATTTTCAGCAGCAGAAGTGATATTTAACCTAGTTTTACTCTCACTAGTAAGTTTTCAGTTAGTTTTGTTACTATATTTAGAATGCCAACATATTGAGAGCATCATGGTAGTCATATGCCCAGGAGTAAATCATTTTCTCTTTAGTGTCCTCCATTTACTGAGGTAAATGAATGCAGTGGATAAATATGTGATTTATTTGGGAAATCCCTGCTGAAAAGTCAGTCACAAATCACTAGGCTTACCTCAATGTTTGAATTTTGAACATTAAAACCTATTTGTAGAAGCCATTTTCTCTTAAGAACTTTTAAATAGAATGTCATTTCCAAATACCATAGGATTTCACCTAGATGTGGAATCTTAAAAAACAAAACAAAGCAAAACAAAACAAACGAATAAACAAAAAGCAGAATCAGACCTACAAATATAGAGAACCAACTGATGGTTGCCAAAGGGAAGGGGGTAGGGGCTGGGCACAATGGGTGAAGGGGAGTGAGAGATACAGGCTTCAAGTTATGGAGTGGAAAAGTTGCAGGAATGAAAGCCACAGCACAGGGGATAGTCAACGATACTGTACTAGCACGGTGTGATCATAGATGGAGCCTACATCGCTGGTGAGCACAACCTAAAGTAGAGAGATGTTGAATCACACTACATTGTACACCTAAAAATAATGTAATGTTGTGTGTCAACTATACTAGAAAGATAAAAAATAAACAAAATATTTTATTTAGATGGACTACATTGTTTCTTTGCAAGTAAAAATCCATTTTTACATATGATCAAATTTTAGTGAACTATCTTATACCAGATTAGGTAAAATTACATTGACTTCACCTTTGTTAAATGCAGTCCTGTCCCCCTATAGTGGTCCTGGAGAAGTAAGAATCTCATTTGTGGTGCAGAAGACAATTCTTGGTGGGCAGTTCTGCTGCATGCACCCCTTGAATGATTCTGTCTGGAAGGGTCATTTACAATTCAAAGGATGAAGAAGAGGCATCAAGATATGGAATGTGTCTAAGCATTTAAATGAAGTTTTTCTAACTCCTACTTTGTGACAGGCTCTTCAGATACAAATCTTCGGTAAGTTGGACTATCATTCACAACAATGGAAAAATACTGACATAGTATGACCCAAGACTGGGCTTTTAAACATCTATATCTTGCTCCCAACTCCAAGGGAGTTAAAACCATTTTACATAAGAGAGGGGGGAGAAAGGTGTTTCCAATATGTTAATCTTTTTTTTTTTTAAGATTTTATTTATTTATTTGACAGACAGTGATCACAAGTAGGCAGAGAGGCAGGCAGAGAGAGGGCGCGGAAGCAGGCTCCCCACTGAGCAGAGAGCTCAATGCGGGGCTCGATCCCAGGACCCTGAGATCATGACCTGAGCCGAAGGCAGAGGCTTTAACCCACTGAACCACCCAGGCGCCCCTGCTGCATATTATTTTTACTTAAATGGGTATTACAATGTATTTCTTCAGGTATGTACTGCTTCAGTGTCAACGTATTCCTTCCAGCACCCTGCACTCCAGAACAGAGCCGACTTAGTGGGACCAACTCAAAGAGGTTTCCTGGCATTTGCCTAGCTTTAGCCCTGAAATTCTCACATCAGGAGAAACCTCTCAGCTCTGTGCACACTGGGATCGTCGGCGACCCTCACCAAAAATAAAGAAGAGCAGTGCATTTAGATAGTGATTCTCAACTGGGGCAGTTTTGCCTCTCCCAAACCCCTCACACCCAGCAGACGCTTGATAATGTCTAGAGACATTTCTGGTTACCAAGACTTTTGGGGAGGGGTGATTGCTCCTGGCATCTGTTAGGCTGGGGCTAAACATCCTCCAAGGCACGGTACAGGCCCTCGTGCAGAGAATCATCTATCTGGTCTAAAACATCAGTAAGTGCCACTATTAAGAACCCTTGGTCTGACTGCTTAAAATGCTTTGATGCCCTAGAAGGTTTTGTGCTTCCTTGATCAAAGTTTGTCTCCATCCTGTTTGCCTCTTTTAAACACTTCAGTTTCAAGTCGGGAATACTTACTCAGGAAGAAAAAAAAAATCTTTTGCTTTTTGGTATCACTACAAATGAAATCAGCCTTCATTGCTTTAGGAATGAAACATCTGTTTTGTTTACCCCAGCTTTGTTCCAGCATCCCCTATTAGCCCTATAAAATACCTTTAAGAAATTGATATTTTAAAGTCTTGCAGTGAGGCTATCACCCCTTATAAATCACCTCCCTTCATCCTGGTAAAGATTTCATGAGTACTATCTCTCTTCTTCCCAAACCTTGGCATTTCATCATCCCTGCGGGAGGACGATCTGGGATTCATCATTCATTCAGAAGTTTACATCCCCACATTTGAAATTCATTGTTCTGCATGCTTTCTGACTTCCCCTACTCCTTTGGCTTTAAACTTCCAGGCTGAGTGTTGTAGACACTATGGTGCTCTGCCCAGACCCCTCTTCTGGGTAGAAGCATTCAGTCCCTATGTCCCCGCAGTATGAGCTGCCAACAGCTCACAATTCATTCCCACTGGGCCCAGACACCATGAATCACTGTGGGACAGTTCCAAAGGGCCAGTCCAGCCTCAGAACCCCATGTGGGTTCTTCTGACACCTCCGTTGCAAGTTAATTATCAGTCAGCCTCTTTCTTTGCTCACTTCTGCCTCCAGTCACTTTCCTACAGATTTTCTCTTGAGGTGTTTCTCAGTAAACCTTCTGCATGCAACTCTCCATCATGGGTCTCTTCCCAGAGAACTGATTCTAAGTCGGTGTGGGGTCAAGCCTCAGGTCCCCCCCCTTTTCTTATGCCTGTCTGGCTGAATCCTAACTTTGCAGGTCTTGGCCCGTTGTCAAGACCACGCTCCAACTTGCATCTCTGTACTACGTATTCATGGTGAAAAAAGTAAGACAAACTGCCTGGAAATCTTAAATAAAATTGGGTCTATCTTACTATGAAATCTACTAAATCACGGAACACCAAAAGTTGAGGCTATCAGTCACAGAGAACAGCGTTTGTATTCATTCAAAATAGCGACTCCAACAAAAGCCAGAATGTAATGTCACATCCATCTCTGTTAGCACATCTGTCAAGCTAGATTGCCATGCAGTTTTTTTTAAAACGAGGAGGAAGCATCAGCAATACAAGAAAAGGCTTAGTGCTATCCAAACATGGTTCTTCTTGTGTAATTAAATTCTATTTCTTTTACAAACGAACAATGAATAATATTCTGGTTGACAGAAGTCCCATGATATTAGCAGTGTGTTTTATTTGTAATGACTTTAAACAAAT
The DNA here is from genome assembly GCF_009829155.1 of Mustela erminea. Classification (NCBI taxonomy): domain Eukaryota; kingdom Metazoa; phylum Chordata; class Mammalia; order Carnivora; family Mustelidae; genus Mustela; species Mustela erminea. The sequence continues at coordinate 38,145,785 of NC_045632.1, forward strand.
GCATTTAATATTCTTGTAAGTGGTTAATCTTTAACATTACCACAGTGCCAGTCCCTCCCCCTGCTTCCATGTTTTGCCACTTTTTTAAAGCACTCATCCAAACACCTACCACCCTCTGTCATGAATCACAAGGCCCTTCCTGACTTTCAATCTCCTGATTCTTGGAGCACAAACCTGATTCCTGCCAGGCACATATGAATAGTTCTGTCCTTCTATCAATCATGTGAAACACTCGATGACTAGGCAGGAGAACTAAATTCTTGCTTTTTTTCTTCTCTTATGTTAAGGTGTCAAAAGTGGAATTAATGGGCCAAGAAAAGGTGCTATTACAAGAAAAAAAGGAGACATAGGAAATGAAGTTCAGGATCCCAAGACCAGGAATTGACTCTCTATGTACCTGGTAAAGGTATATTGCCTAAAGGGACCCAAATGCAAGTGAGAATAGAGACTTCTGAAAACCAATATTATGAATTACACGTGAATATCACATGCCCATTTCCCCTCTGGAAAAGTAGTTTTCCTTGAGGGTCCCAGCAGAGGGAACATACATTCCACTCCAAACAGACTGGCTCTGTTTTAGTTTCCTGGTCAAGTCATGCACAGGTCTTATATGTATATGACTTAATTCATTAAAGAACTCCTGAAAATGTGCTCTGAACAGGTACTATAGTCCAGATTGAACCCTGTATTAAAATTACACCAGTGGGATTTTAACGGAGGTGATTCATTTTTATGGAGGTGACTGAATGCCAACACCGACAGATAAGTGTCATGGAAAAGAGGGGGAAAAAGGAAAAGTATTTCTGACCATTCTGTCCACGCAGGAGCAGGAGCAAAAGAGAAATGAGGCCAGGGGCTTTTCTGGAGTTTCTGCAGGAAAGGTTAGGCATAGCAGGGTAAACAGTTTAGGATTGGCTAGTTTGAATAATTCTGTGGGCTCTAGGGTACAGAGGCTGTCCCTAGTAGTCTGGTACCTGCCCCTGGAGTGTTCAGCGCAGGGGAAATACTGGCTTGGTGTGTGACAATTAGATGAGAAGGTAGATGAGGGCATGGCCTTGATTAGCCAGTCTGCACATGAAAGGCATGTCCCAGGCAAGCTATCCACTTCTCCCAGCAAATAGCCAGCCCTGGGAGGGGTGGTCTCTCCCCAGATCCATGTGGTTCAAGGCAAGATGGCAAAACATATAAGACATACAGAAAATTGGACAAAATATAATGAATATCCTTTAAAGAACCATTTCTTTTCCCTGATTTTAATCACAGAACCTCCCTTAAAATATGATAACATCAGACAATAGCACACTGACATTCTCCTTGGTATTGAAACAAACATCCTCTTTCTTTAACTCAATTTGGGAAGTAGATGGCCCCTGGTTAAAAATACAAGGTTCCTCCAAGCCCTAGTTTCAGAGTGTTACCTGGCTCTTCTCTCTATGGGAAACACAATGAATGTTTCCATTTTATAGGTGTTTCTGATTCTCAGAAGAACTTAGGTAAGCTTCCCATCATTACTGACATGGGAGTGTGTCTATGTGTGATTCAACTACCCATGGAAAGCAGGAGACCTAGAGCATTCACACTGATGGTACAGTTTTCTGAAGGAGCAGGCATTGCTAAAACCCAGAATGAACTGTCCAGAAGAGGGATCTCTCTGAGTTTTTGGCTTTGTTTTCTTTTGTTTTGGGGACTAGCTGAAATTCACAATGGGGAGAAACATGACTAGGAAGCAGGACACAGGGCAGGAACCAAATACTGAGGATAATACATAGAACTTCCTATGAAATCAGAGAACACAGATAGGAATACTGAATATTTTATAATGAATTCATTCAGCAAGTGTATATTCCATTCGACAATATGCTAGGACTGATCCAGTTACTGGGGATTATAAAAAATGAGTAAGTTAGACCAAGACCCTGGTCTCTGTTTCTTCATGTGTACATTGTATTGGGAGAGATAGATATGTTCTGTATCTATCCGTACATTATGTATCATTGGTTTTTTTATTTTAAATGTGCACTTATTTTATTCTACACATAATTTTTAAAACATATTTGGGTGGCTTATTTGTTTTACAGATCACGTCAGCCGTGGGATGGATCACGGACAGTAGGGATAAGGAGAAGTAGAAGACCAAGAGAAGTTCTATCACAGTAATTCATCTGAGAGATGAGGATGGCCTGAGTTAGGTTGTTGTGAGTGAGTGTGGTGAGCAGTGGGTATATAGAGAATATTACTGGGAGTTGGAACTTGCAGTCTTGATGCTCTAAGGATTCACTGAATTTTAAAACCCTAGACAGGTCTTTGAAGAAAAAACAAAAAAAGATAGCAATAAAGGGAAGTGTAGCTTTTCTTCACTTGCAATCCTCTGCTCTACTCTGGGCAGAAAATACAGGATTCTATCAATGTCACTGTTCCATCCATGCTGAAAAGTCCCTGGCAGGGACAAGCATCCCAGCTGGTAGAGAGACAGCATGGTGCTGAAGAGTGGGCAAATCTGGGCGGGCTCAGGTGAACCCTCACCTCCCCCAACAGACACTGAAATGAGGTGACTTTGGAAATATGAGGATGATAAGGAGATTGGCTTCCCAGACCATACCTGTATAAATGGTCCAGGAAAAGAAAGTAGACTCCCGTCCTCAGAAGTGGCCCATACTCTGCCTATTTACTTGTGTTCTCCTCTGTCTTTGTTCAGTGTCTCATACATTGAGGAGAATATTTTCAGTAACTTTTATAGGAGGCCAAGTGAAGTAAAGAGCTGTCCTGGGGCACCTGGGTGGCTCAGTGGGTTAAAGCCTCTGCCTTCGGCTCAGGTCATAATCCCAGGGTTCCGAGATAGAGCGCGGCATGGGGCTCTCTGCTCAGCAGGGAGCCTGCCTCCCCCCACCCCACCCCCTGCCTGCATCTCTGGCTACCTGTGATCTCTGTCTGCCAAATAAATAAATTAATTAAAAAAAAAAAGCTGCCTTATATGAGAGCATAGAGCAGAGCTCATTAAAACACAAACTTAACTAACTTAGTTGCCCATTTCTTGGAAACCGAACAGAGATGTTGCAAGAAAGACCAAGTACTTAGAGCGAAGATAACATAGTGAAAAACAGAGTTCCTGTCACAAGAATTAAGGGACATTTTCTCACAACTGGCTTTTTCCCCCCATAGCTTGATCTCCAACTCTGTATTATATGACAAGGTAACATTTTTATGAACAAGTTAAGTGTGTGTGATCAGCCTTTCTATGAAATTAGTTTTGTCCCAAATGCCTGTTATTCCAGTTGTTAAATTACTTCATGTCATGCTCCAAGGCTTATATAGTATACAACAATCAAACGGGAACAACACTTTGCATAGCATTAAATGCCAAATATTCCCTGACACTCCAGTAACTGAATGACAGCCAAAAAAATATGTGTTTGCTAAGGTTCCTTGCTGTCCTGATTGCCAAGTGAGCCCAGCTTGGGAGATATTGGCTTGCCAAGTGTCAGGACTGTGTTAATATTGTTATTATTCTCTGTGAGTGAAGTATATAATGCCGTTACCTCCAAAGGTATTATTGATAGCGAGGATTACCATTACAATCTGTATAATTATTGCAGCACTGCTAACTGCGTCCCCTTCATCAAATATTTATGCAACTAGGCTGATTCTTCTAGCAATGCTGATTTTAAAGGTGTTTGGTGGACTGTTTCCTAGGATGTCTGCTACCCAGCTGAATACTTAATTCATATGTGGTTTTCCTAGGCACTCAAGAGTGAAGAACACTACAGCAGTCAGTAAGATTTTACTCACAGGTCGATGAGGAGAACCCAGAGGGTGTTCACCTGGATGAGAAAGCCTCCTTGCTACTTTCATCAGCTACTTTTCCTGCTTTTTATAATCAGGTGGGAGAGAGCTTCCCCTGATCTGTATCCAGATGCATATCAGAATAAAAAGGTATGAGTTTCTAGTACAAGGAAAGGGAAAACGTGCAAAACCACATAGTTGTATGGATAGGCTCATGGAAATATCTCTCTATATCACAGACAACACATGAAATCCACTTGGAACTTTGAAACTCAATCTCTTAGCCAACTAGGACCTTGGAAATTATATCCTGACTCTAATATCATAAATCGCTTCTTGGTCTATCCTAGATATGTTGCTGTGTGGATTCTGCATAGATTAAAAAAGAAGGTAAAGACATGTCAGATGGGGTGAGGAGGAGTACGATGCCATGGGTGTTTGAGTGGATGTATAACGGAAAGGAGAGAAGAGGAATCAAACTAGAAAGAACTGCCGGTTTCTGCAGGTTCTGTATGAGAACCGTATTATCCCCCGAAAGCATAAAGTGAGGATCTGAATGCAAATCTCTCTTTAGGAGAGTAATGCTGAAAGACCTACAAGTATTTACTTAAGAAAGGGCAATAGGGTTATGTGCATTCTTAGCGTTAAATTAAAACAGTGTCTGGTGTGGTATTGAAAAGCCCCCACCACAGTTGTACCATTGAAGGTGCCGGGCCATTAGCCTTCATTAGCAAATCAGGGCCTGGGCTAACCCTGCTTTCTGTCTGATTATAAAGACTGTGATACAGTCCATGCCACTTAATCTGGACCCAGGTAATAAGCACATCTTAATTAAGATGCCCCGCTGGGAACCAATTTAATGCAATATATATAATAGGATTTCAATTCTGCTTTAGCATCTTTGTGCTAGATAATAGGGGTGGCTGGAGAAGCTTTATGTCACTAATTTCACAAACTGAATACAATCTCAGTATCTCAGCATGAGTATTTTGAAAGCTCAGGGGAGAAAAAAAATGAAATAACATCAACTATTTCAGAATAGTGTAAAGAGAACAGCTTTTAAACTCCTTTTCATCAGTGTCTCATTTTTAAAAGCTATGTTTAAATGCACTGATGATAGCATCGATTGATTTCTTCTTTCTTAGTATAGGGGCTTTGTAGGATGTTCAATATTTCTTGAATTAGAAAAAAAGTGTTTTCCCCCAAATTCTTTCTTTGATAATTTTAAGGAGAAAGAAGTTTTATCCTAGTATCCTGAATTTGAAGAACAACAAAGTAGATGATGAAGAAGACTTTAATAAAATTAGAGTATTGGATATTTACTTTTTAATGCTTTATGTTTGGATTTTTTATGACAACCAGATTGTTCTGTTTGACCAAAACTCAAACAACCGTCTGCTTATGTATCTATCCATCCATCCATCCATCCATCCATCCATCCATCCATCCATCCATTTATCCATCCATTTATTCCATTTATCGACCTATTCATTTATCTCTTACCCATTAATTTGTTTATTCAGTCATTCATTCTAAATCTTCATTGAGCATCTAAAGAATCCTAACCACTTTAATAGATGCTGGATATTAACATGTGAATAAGGTATTATCTCAGGATGCCACCCCCTTTACAGGCTGAGAGCATTGCAAGAGCAAACTAGACCTGCAGTACCTACAGACGGGATAACAATTAGGATGTAGGGTACAAGATGAGTTGACCTCGGATCCAAGGTGTGGACCTGGATGACGAAGTTGAGCAAGTGGTGGGGAGATAGCTTGAATCACTGAGAAGAGACTAGAAAGTTATTGACATTTTATGTAAAATCTTCATGAAGTTCTCTCCTTTCCCACAACAGTTTTAGTCCACAGTGATGTAATTTCTTTTCCAAGGTATAGAATTTTATCTCTAATATAAAATATTCCCAACATCCTAATTATCTACCTTTCTCACCTACCCACTTAACACTTTCTGCCACATCTTAAGCTTTCTGTCCTGCTTTTTGCTTTACCCCCACCATTCCCTCATTTATATCCTAAGCATTTTATCAGCTTATCTTTTTTTGGTGGCAAGGGTACGGCAGGGAGTGATGGCAGGGATCTTTTCCATAACTCACTGAACTGTGATCCCCACATGAGTGAAGGCCTGGTGTACAAACTGAGAAAGCTAACTCCCCAGGGGTTTACATATTGATGAGCTTTAAGGAATAAAAGATAGGGGCCTTGAATATGTAACCTCTATTCATTTCATTTTGTTTGGCAGAAATTGCAAGGAAGCTCACAGCAGTGAACTGTAACAAAGCGAAACCTTGATTTCAATTGCATCACATTCTTGGGACTCATGGTAGGAAAGTTAAATGGCTACGCTTAATTTAATTAACTGTTTCACAAACAATTGCATGTATCTTGCTGTCTAACAATACTTAACAGAGTATCTTTCAATAGTTATATTTTTTAAATAATTACATCCTCCAAAGAGAGCCACTGCATTTTGATTCCTTACCTCAAACTCTGAAATTCATAGGTTTCCTTTAGCCAGTTGGCAAACAGCTACTTAATAAATAGAAATAACTTGTGTTCTTACTTCTACTAATGCAAATTTTATGTTATAAACCAAATGGTTGCCAAGAAGTTACATTTTGCAAACAATTGTGGAAGAAAGTTATTAGTTTGCCAGAATCAAATTTCTTTCAAACTCATTTCTACCACCTTAGGGAGCTAAAAATATGACTAATAATCATACATATTTATATAGTATTTAAAACTTTGGAAATCACTAAATACTTTATATTTATTCATCTCAATGATCCATCTCTGAGGGCCGAATCATTACTTTCTGTGTTTATATTAATAACTTCATATCCAGAAAAGTTGGCATCGAGCAAATCACTGAAACAGTTCAAACATGAGCATGAGATATTTTAAACTTGGGATGCCCAACACGCCCTCCCACCCCCCAGTTCATGGACTTCAAGTGACTCAGGTGTCAAAGAAAATCTTGTATATTTGGACACACCTTTGTGCCACTTTTACAAATGATATTCCAAGTCTTCATCTAATACGTCCTCCAAATGACAAATAACAAAAATTAAGACCCAACTATGTTAATATCACTAAAGTATTTTTGAATATTCAGTATATCATTTGGAATGCTATGCCGTATGTTAATTGCTGCAGTTGTCCTGCAGAAGAGTTATTGTTACAGTCATTTTAAGTGTTGGGGAGGTTAAGTGACTTGCCCAGGGTGACTGAATCTTAGAGCTGGTGTCCAGGCCTGGTCAAGGAGACTCTCACGCATCTATGACCCTCGCTCTTGCTCCTATCCATAAAGCACTGGTTTTCTTGCCTCATATATGCCATCTCAGAATTCTAAATTTCATTCTAAATCTGAAAGTCATGTACTTTTGCCTTCTGACATTGGCTGGGGAGATTACTGTTCTTTCACTCTCTGCGTGGAAACGTGAAAGCCTGGCCCGGACCACTGAAATTCTCAGCAAACCTCAGTTCATATCATACCCTCTACTCTTCAGCTTCTTGAACTGTTTTCAGGTTGTACATCCGTCTTTCTAAGTGGTTGCCAGTAGTCTGGGATAGTGGCAACAGTAATAATGGTAAGATACCTTTTTAATTAGCTTGGGGATTGAATTGGAAGGAATGAGGAGTCTCTAGAAGCATGGGGGAACCTACAGAAACTAAAAATCAATCATATTCTCTTTCTCTCCCTTCACCTCCCCAAGTTTCTGATCTTCCTGCTTTCTCTAATCCTGACTTCCAATGCTGCTCCTTGTGTAATTTTCCTTCCTCAATTGACCACCATCATCAGAGTGATTCAGGAACAGTTTTCTTTTAATTTAGATTATTAAGATAGCATGTATCTATGTCTTGGTTCTCTACTCCCTGAACTATATATCCATCACTCTACCATTCCCTTAGTCTTGACTAATATAGTTATACAATAATTCTTGAAATTGGGTAGACTGATTTCCTTGTACTGTATTCTTGTCAAAACTGCATTTGCTATTATAGATCCTGTGCCTTTACATATAAATTTTGGAACAATCTTGTGTATAGCCACAAAAAAATTGTTGGAATTTTGATATGAATTGTGTTAAATCTATATACCAACTCAGGGAGAAGTGACATCTTTACAAAGTGTGTATTCCATTGATGAGCACTCTATGTCCCTTGTACCTTATTTTATATATTCTTTGATTTCTTTCATTAACATTGTGTAGTTTCCAGCCCCCCCAAAATGGTGAAATATATTAATATATTATCATGTTTCCAAAGAGTAAACCTCACTTTGTCAGATTAAAAAAATAATAAAAGAAATGTTTTAACTTAGCTCTATCTATATATTAGTCTTTTTTCTTCCATCAGCCATAATTAAGATAGACAGAGTTCAAAGAGGATAGGGCAGTCTTTAGTGTATCTTAGATATACTAATATATCTAATATACTAATATATCTTAATTACTGTATTCCTACTACATGTTCTATATTGCTGACTTCAAAGCAGAGTGTGTGGGGTCAGCCCTCTATGTCCCCCCCCAAAATTGTTTACAGGCTGTCTCAGTTCATTAAATGCCAATAAATTGATGGGGGGAGAGAAGCTCGATCCCAGAATCTCACATGTATTAATTTTTCAGAACAGCAAGTGAGATCATTATCTCTGATGATACTTTGTATGTTTTGGAGAGCTTGGCTTTCTCTTCTGATCACAGACTATGACATTTTGTGGAGCCATAAAATTGTATAGATTTCCTAGGAACCTGTGCTCATTGAATCAATCTTGCCATTTCAAAATATTCTACAAAAGTATCTTTAATAACCATTCTAAATGAGAAAGACGGAGCTATTCAGACTATGTATTAGTCGGCTTCTCAGTGAAAGCAAGTTTATAGCAAGGCATAAACAATGGAAAATGTAGCTGCTGCCACACTGTTTCAGACCTCAAACAGCTAGATGATTTGCTTCTTTGTGTGCTACTCATCAATGCTTGGTTAAGCAGACAAAAGAACTGCTCAGGTCTCCAACCTTCTAGAGACAGAACCCCTTCTGTTCTCCGGTGTCCACTGCTAACCATCTCTGATGAACGCCTATCTCTTCTACTAAGTGTTCACTTGGTAACTAAAGTTTCACTCAATTATGTAACTCTTCCTGTTGGTGGTGACTTGTGGGCTTGCTCAAGAGGCCCATTCCCGAGAGCAGAGAGTTGGAAACAGCCAAAGGAATGTACTGACAGAATGAATACAGTTAACAGATGCACATCAGCACTGTTGACTCAGATAACTGAACAGAGACCCTAAGTTCCCGGGTTGAGGAAAAGAGAAAAAGAACACATTTACTGTGCACCAGGGGCAAAGGCCAGGACAGGAGGCTCCTGCAAGTCAAGTGAAGATACACTGGACCCGCTACAACTATCAGCACTTTGTGTCTAAGTCTTGGACACAGCTTGCTCAGATATATGATCTTCGGTGTGCTGATATGGAAAACTCCACAGGAAGCGAAGAATGATCTAAGATTTTAGTTGGGGACACTGAGATTCCTCAGTACACTGGAGAGGTATATTGGAGAGAGATTTACCACTTGTGGACATAGCTAGCAGAGAAACACATGTATTTTTAAAATTCCAATATTTGACCCCATAGAGGTAGATAAGGTTACTACCCCTTAAAATTACATACTACTGCATTGACCAGTTCTTTTTTATTATAGATTAGAAAACTGATGGCCAGAGAATTGGGTGGTTTATTTAAAATCTCAAGATTAGTTCGATCATTTAAAACTGTGACGGAGTTTTATTGATTTTCTTCCCAGTGCTTTTCCCTTTATGTGCATCACCTAAAAGTTAAAAAGAAAATGTAAACAAAGAAATGATGAACTTCTAATTTGGAAAAAAAAATACAATAGGGGGAGTTCATAGACAATTAGCTAAACATGTTCAATTGATGGTCTATTGAAAAATTTAATCTTTCAAAACCTGAAACAGTATATGTAATTTTTACTACTTTTCCCATTGTGTCCATGTTCAATTATCTCAAAAGTGAACACAGAAAAAAAGAATTCTCATTTTTGTGCCTCTTTTTTTTCAATTCCCCTGTAACAATAAGATGCTGATATTTTCACATGTGGGTTTTTTGTTTTTTTTTTTTAAATGTTAGAAAGGGGTATGACATTTTTTTTTTTTTTTAATTTGAACAGGAAACTTGAGACTTGAAATTTTAGTTTGGGAAAAGGCAAAATGAGACTCTGAAGTGGCTAAGCCAAGCAGCAAAACTTTAACAACAATTCACTGGTGGAGTTGGGGGAGGGATAGAGTTTGAAGTTTGAAGGTAAGAGTCTATGGTTTTTATGAGATATACCATCCAAAGTTGGCTTGAATAAAGAGTGCTTTTCTTTTGTTTGTTTTATCTTAGAATCATTTCATATTGCTTTTTGATTCCAGGAGATACTAGAATATTCTTGTATTGAAAAGTAATTCAAAGTTTCCACTAATAAGAAACTTACAGATCATACAGAATTGAATGAGTTGGAAAGGAAGACTATCCTAGGGGGCACGGAAATGTTTCTTGTCTGGCCCTAAAATATCTTTCTGTCCTCATCTTCTACACACTACACCTCAATTTTGACTATTTTTGTAGATATCCTCATTTTTTCTCAAATGATGCTTTATCCAGATGCTTGTAGGTACTTTCTTGAAATGTGTATCAGAACTTTCCTCTGCATCTCTTTTGTGATAATTTCCTTCATGATGAAATTGCTCCCTTTTAACTTCTAAAACTCTGCAATTCTTCTGTATATTCTCTTTGTTTTGGAAAGCTTTCCTGACTGTACGTGTTTCTTCTCTGGGAAAGCTTGTCATGAAGAGTTCTCATCTCTTCTCCTAGCCTTCATTTTCTCTGCATACAGAAGTATCATCTAATCTTTAATTTTTATAGATTCCACTTTCAAACCCTTGCCATTTGCATATTATATGTTGGCACTCTGAATTCCCCTTCTTATGCCAGATTTTGGCTTTTACTCATCAGTGGAATAATTGACATTTCAATGTCCAACACAGTATTTCTACTTGCTATCATCAGACATATCTGTAGCATGCCAGTTTGTGCAACTACTTGAATATTATTGGATTTGCCTGATACACAAGACAGTGGAAAACCGAAGAAAGTACCCATAGCAGTGATACGTGGAGAGTCGTTAAAGGGTAATGGAAACTATTAAAATGGCTATCAAAAACAACACTTGCCCAGGGCTCATTGGACACTCACTAAGTTTAAGCCAGTTATCAATGTTTGATTTTGAAACAAAGGAACAAAATTAAGGAACTTATAAGAAAAGCTAGTGTTACCTTATTGAAGACTGTATCTAAAATGAAAGGTAAAATCAGTGATATAATATCATGTGTTAGTTCTCAAATAGAATTGCCATAGTAAAATGTAATTCTAATATTTACAATTTGCATTCTCCTATTTTGCCTGCATTTTAATAAAAGTCTTATTTATAAGGCAGACAGCTTAATACGTTACTTCGCCGGACTGATGAACTCCATGATAGCTCTTCCTTGCCAGGATTCCTTCTCTTTCTCCTCCTCCTCCTTTTCCACTTCCTCTTCTTCTTCCCTCCCTCCTCCTCCTTCTCTCTCTCTGTTTCTCTCTTTTGTGAAAATTGAAGCTCTGAGAATAAGATATTTTCTTTTTTATCACAGAGAGAAAATACAATAAAGTCTGAATTAATATTTAGGCTCTAAGGGTTTTATTATCATTTTCCCCCTCATTTTTCTTCATTCTATCTTATAAGAATATAATTAATAACACCTACTAAATAAATGAGCACCTTTTCACAAGATGCTAACCAAAGAAATGTTAATCTTGTATGAAAAATACTTAAAAGACAATTAAATGATAGACAGTTATCTCTGATTCTAAACACAGAAAATTGGCTTTCCCTATTTCCCCACAGTATTTTCTGCACACTGAAGACTTTTCTTTCCTTTACCCCAAATATCTAAATATCATTAAATCAAACTCACAGTGTTCTTGTCTCTCTTCCTTCACTTTCTGGCTCAACATTTTGTTATATGGATTATTCGAGTTGCTATATGTATTTCTATGTTCTTGTCTCCACACATACCTCAATATCTGAATTCCATACAATTAAAAATGTCAAGGTAGTTGACATGCAATATACGATGAAAGAATCATTCTTCCTTTGACAATGAGTGAGGGAGAGATTTCAAAAATTTGTAACTTATCTATTTATTTATTTGATATATATAGAGAGAGACAGCGAGAGAGGGAACACAAGCAGCAGGAGTGGGAGAGGGTGAAGCAGGCTTCCTGCAGAGCAGAGAGCCTAATGCAGGGCTCGATCCCAAAACCCTGGAATCATGACCTGAGCTGAAGGCAGACGCTTAAAGACTGAGCCACCCAGGCACCCCTTGAAACTTATTTTTTTTTAAATTCTTCCACAAATATCTGGACTATGACTCAGGAGCCATGACAAAGGACAACATGAATACTCGCCTCGTTTTTAGACCACAGGAGAAATGATCATTTTACAATAGTAGTAAAATGATTTGGGACAAGCAATGTTTATTTTAGTGTCATCATTGCATCTTGGACAGGTCTCTACCTTGTCATCTCTAGCATTCTCTAAGATTCCATTTATTTGACAGAGAGAGAGATCACAAGTAGGCAGAGAGTCAGGCAGAGAGAGAGAGGGGGAAGCAGGCTCTCTGCTCAGCAGGGATGCTGAGGCAGATGTGGGGCTTGATCCCAGGACCCCAAGATTACAACCTGAGCGGAAGGCAGGGGCTTAATCCACTGAACCATCCAGGCACCCCTGAAACCCTGGCGGCGATGTTTCATCTTCTCACAAGAATGAGTTGAATCCCAGCAAGATGTAGCATGTTTAACAGGCATTCAGTCTCATTAAACATTATGCCCCTCTCCTTAAACATGTGGATAAAATATCAATCTCGTAGTGTGAGTCAGGAGAACAGAAGGTTATAGAAACACAGCACCTGGCACCGAGTGGATTCTCAATGACTCTTACCCTTTATCTGGATCTTTAATTCCTAACGAAGCTTGTGGTTTCTACTTCAAATACTTCTCAACAAAATGTCTTCAGGTGGAAAACAAAAACAAAAACAAAAACAAAACCCAGTGGATATTTTACATAGCTAATGTGTCAACCAGTAAATATAGTATCTGCCAATGTGCAGACTGATGCCTAATAAACTTCAGAAATTTTTTGTATAAGAAGTTTTTGGTGGCAGGTAGAACACTGTCAAGGGAATTAAGATGAATGGGAGCCAGGAGCAGAGCTCCAGTAGCTAACGGAGGATACTAGGAGTGGATGGGGAGTTTTCTCAAAAATGGAGGTCACGTTGAGAAAGGAAGGTCATTCATCAATAAGATCGAGGTGTGAAGAAAAGATACAAATGTGCTTTGGGGGGTATTTGTTGTTTCTGTTTTTTGTTTGTTTCATTGATCCCTCTGAGCATCTAATATGGTAAACAAACTTACAGGTTTAGGTACAGCTCCTCAACCTACGGAATAGGAGACAGGGCTTAGATAAAATGTGCCTTGTCAGTTATAGTTCAACAGTTCGGAGGGTTGCTAAATGACTATGCTGTGGTGTTTATTACCCCTTATTTGGGAATAAAATGGATGGAAAGCTCTCATTTTTCATTCTGGGGAAGTAACCTCATAGTTTGCCGTTAATAAGGTCAGACAGAAATAAAATGTCATCATTTTTCTTCTTCCTGCTTTCCAACCCCCCTGCGTCAATAGCCAAGCCTCTCTCAACCAGACTCCAGAGTTAGAAATGTGGCGTTTCCTCATCCCTGGCTCCCCAGGGCCCCCCCACATCCTATCAGGCCTTCCTTGATCTCGCCTGACCTTTCCATCCCAATGCCACTGCCACCGTGTGTAAATTTCGTCCTAGATGTTTTCAGTGGTCTTTTTCTTGGGATGGCCACTTTCACAGGTTCTGTCCGCCTGATACCTCCATCAGTATGAAGAGCTCTTTCTGAAACCCTAATCACCCTGGAATTCTTTTGCTTGAGCCTCTCCTATGGCACCCAAAGACAATTCCCAATGTAAAAGCCTTAGCTATGTCACGTGACTACCTTTCCAGAATCGTGTAAGGTCACCTACTCTTTTTGCCGCCTTTCCCCAGCCGTGAAGAACTGTCTGTCTGTCTTCTTCCTGCCATGATTTCTCAGGCTTCTCCCTCTGTGCACATGTTGTCTCCTCCACCTGGAATTGCCCATATGTAAGTTGGCTTGGAAAAAAAATATATTTTTTAAAGTGTATTTATTTATTTATAGTGATCACCACACCCAACGTGGGCTTTGAACTCACAACCCCGAGGTCAAGAATTGCATGTATTTCCTAATGAGCCTGCCAGGCCACCCAACATATACATTTTTTTTTTTTTAAGATTTTATTTATTTATCAGAGAGAGAGAGAGAGCACAGGCAGACAGAATGGCAGGCAGAGGCAGAGGGAGAAGCAAGCTCCCCGCCGAGCAAGGAGCCCGATGCGGAACTCGATCCCAGGACGCTGGGATCATGACCTGAGCCGAAGGCAGCTGCTTAACCAACTGAGCCACCCAGGCGTCCCTACATTTTTTTTTTTTTAATGTTTGCTTGATATCTCACTCTTTTGTGAATCCTTAAACGTCATCCGTTGCCACCACCACTAACAACCTCGCCCCCATACCCCCACTAAATAAAGTCAGAATCTCACCCTCCTTCAGGCCATACACCATAGTGATGAGGAACGCTGACTCTCATCAGAAAGGCTCCGTTCCTGACTGAGCGACCACCTCTCCACATTATTCCAGGTGCGCAAGTCAATCTCTCTAACTCCAGTTCATCCTCGGGAAAATACGGATGATCAAAGTAGACCTACTATACCCTGCTGCTGTGAGCATTCAAGGAGAGTCATTTTGTATTTAATTCAAGGTGTGGCACAGGTCATGGGCTTAGTAAATGATTGCTCTTTCTATTAGGATTACTGAACACCATAATCACTGCCGTAAATGCTGCTGACCACCAGATGAGAATGACTTATTTACGTGCTATTTCTTTTTTATGAGATTTTAAGCTCCTTGAGGGAAGGGACCACATTTTCTTCATTTCTTCAATCCTGGACCCCTGGTCTCAGCACAGGTCTAGAACACAATGCTTTTTGAATGCATGAATAATTTTTTTTTTTCTAAAATAAGACCTTTCTTTTTTTCTTATGATATTCTCATTTATTGACATTCACATCCCTTGTGAGAAGTATTTTAGGAAAACACAACTGTGCTGTACTTCAAAAAGACATTTCTTGGATGCCACATTTAAGTGAGAATACCTCAGGAAGCAGTTTCTACACAGCAGGTTGTTAGATTAAATGGGGATGTCCTTGGATTGAAAGCCCAGGCAGAAGCCAGTTTATTGCCTGTGATCTCTGTATGGCATACTATCCTAACCATTACCCACAGGTGTCTCCAAATACAATAAAACCCTATTACCTTGACAACATCTACTAGTAAAAGGAGAATGACTAGTAACTAACTTTTTTTTTTTTTTAAATCAAATGGAAAAGACCCTTTGCTATCTAGAAATCAATCAATATTACCCAACAGGGTTTTAAAGGATACAAAACTGAAATGAAGAGCACTAGGTAACCTTATTCACATTGGAAATACATCTTTGTTGTTTCCTTTACAGGAGTTACTAAAATTAAGGGGGGTGCCTAGGTGGCTCAGTAGGTTAAGAGTCTGATTCCTGATTTCAGCTCAGGTCATGATCTCAGGGATGTGAGACGCAGGCTTCCCACTCAGTGGGAGTGTGTTTGAGATTCTCTCTCTCTCCCTCTTCCTCTTTCCCTCTCCCCACTCATGCTCTCTCTCTCTCTCTCTCAAATAAATAAATCTTGAAAAAAATCATTGCACATAAAAAACAAATAATTGTTCACACACTTTGACCCAGTAAGTTTAGTATGGAAATTATTAGTATAATCAGACAGATCAGGATGGTATTTACCTCAGTGTTTTGGCAAGAATAGTAAATAAGAAGATATGTTAATTTCATCTGAAAGGACCTACTGAACTATTGAGCACATGGCAGGGATCTTTAGGGATGTCCATGTTTTCTTTTGTCTTCCCTCACTAAGGAGAAACTTATTGTCTACCTGAGCACAGTTTATTGGCCTTTACAGATGCTCAAAAAATTTCTCCTGAATTGAAAGGACCAAATATATATATATATACACACACATATGAATGATACAAATATATATGAAATGACCACATATATTTATATAGAAATACATTTTATAATTTATATATTTATATATAATAATATACAACATATATAATATATATTAAGCTTTCCTACAGTTCTTCTTCCTCAAAGAACTTGCAGTCTTAGAAATAGCATGTTAACAAGGCATTATCTTATAGCAAATATTTGTCATGCACACCCACACATATTTGTTGTGTGTGTGTGTATATATATATATATATAAAACTTACATATATAATTTATACATATTATAACTAGTTATGTGTATTTGTTTTATGTTATTTCCTGACATATAATATATCATTTATATATGTCATTACTAATTCTATGCTACATGTATATATAGCACTCTGTATAGGTACATAATTTATATGATTACACACACACACTGTTAGTTAAGTCCAGTTTTAGTATATGTGCTGCTGAAGTGAGAGCACTGTTAGTTAAGTCCATTAAGAGAATATATATACTCTCTAAAGTTGTAAAATATTTCAACAGATCAAGTAACAAATTTTTATTTTATTTTATTTTATTTTACTTTATTTTATTTTATTTTATTTTTCTCTTTCAATGTTCTGGTTTTAGGGTTTGGCATTGTAATTATTTTTTGAATAAACTTTCCAGATTAAAAACTATCCCTGCTTAACAAGCAAAGTTTCAATACAGTACACATTTCATTATCATTGTCAAACATCAAATTACATTAAATCCCAGATAATCTTCCATGACCTTGCCTACTACATTGTTAGTGATCACAAAGTACACAGATATAGAAGATTCCTTTTAGAATAAAGATAACACATGTTAATAAATAGTAGGGTCAAGCCACTGCCTTTTCAGATTTGCCAACTAAAGGCTTACAGGTGACTGTGTTCTAACAAAAGCACAGGAGGTAAATCCCCTGTGGTAACAACTGCACATTTCCCGAGCAGAATTGTCTCACAACCAGTCTTATTATAGTAATTGGAGCACTAATATTATTTAACGGGTGACCTGGCAGATGGACATGTGTCAATTAAAAGGTTTTGAAATGCTTTAAAATTCTTCAGTCTTTTAAAGGGAAACTTTAGTAAGCACTAAATCACGGAGCTTTCTAATTTAATCTACCAATGCCCCTATCAAGTCAGAACAATTATGGCCGTTTTATAGCCTAAGAAAATGAAAGCTCATCAATGAACCAAAAGTAACAGTTTCTTTGTCTTAATTCCAAAACCTTTCTTTTACATGGGGAGAAGGGTACAGGAAACTCATTTATTGAGCACTCATTGTTTGGAAGCTATCATAGTACTTATCTTTATTTATTTATTTTTTAATGTTGGTAGGTTTTTATCATGCCCATTTTATAGCTGAAATCCCTGAGCACTGAGATGAGGAAGGGGCACATGGCAAAAAATGGAGGAGACAAGGTCTGCAGCCTTCTTTTATTTATGGAAACACTTTTCTTAAAATGACACATTGGAATTTCAAAGTCTAAATTAAGAGCTTTACTCCAAATTTGATATGAATTACCAACTCTGATCATCCCAGCGATTTTAATCTACACCCGTTCTCTCAAAATTTGAACTCCCCTTTTTCAGTCTTTATAAGATGACTGATGTCAAATGTACCCAAACATCAGATTTTCTATTGATTAATCAGCAATGATGGCAGCTATTATTTATGGAATGTTATGGTGTGTCAGCCACTATACAAAGCTCTTCATATGCATTCTTTTATTTCATCCACAAAGATCCCAGCGAAGCAGTATGGTAGATAGAATCTAAGGATACCTTCTTTGCTTTAAAAAAAAAAACACAGTCTTATACTGGGTATTTACCCTAAAGATACAAACATAGTGATCCGAAGGGGCACGTGCACCCGAATGTTTATAGCAGCAATGTCCACAATAGCCAAACTATGGAAAGAACCTAGATGTCCATCAACAGATGAATGGATCAAGAAGATGTGGTATATACACACAATGGAATACTATGCAGCCATCAAAAGAAATGAAATCTGGCCATTTGCAATGACGTGGATGGAACTAGAGTGTATCATGCTTAGCAAAATAAGTCAAGCGGAGAAAGACAACTATCATATGATCTCCCTGATATGAGGAAGTGGTGATGCAACATGGGGGCTTAAGTGGGTAGGAGAAGAATCAATGAAACAAAATGGGATTGGGAGGGAGACAAACCTTAAGTGACTCTTCATCTCACAAAACAAACAGAGTTGCTGGGGGGAGGGGGGTTGGAAGAAGGGGGGTGGGGTTATGGACATTGGAGAGGGTATGTGTTTTGGTGAGTGCTGTGAAGTGTGTAAACCTGGTGATTCACAGACCTGTACCCCTGGGGATAAAAATATATGTTTATATAAAAAATAAAAAATTAAAAAATTATTTAAAAAAAAAACACACAGTCTTAGACACTAATCTTGCTACTGCTATGGAGGGGCTTTGTAAATAGAATTAAGATTCCTAATTGGAGATGGAATTAAGGTCACTAGTCAGCTGACTTCAAAATAGAGAGATTATCCTGGCTTATCTGGTTGGACCCAATGTAATCCCCCAGATCCTTAAAACCCGAGGAGGAAGGCAGAAGAGATGAAACTGAGGGCAGATAAGAGAGTTTCAGGGTATGGGAAGGGGCTGACCAGCTGTCACTGATTTTGAAGATGAAGGAGGCCAGAAGGCCCCCTTCCTAACTTTTTTGAGGACTTCTTATGTAAATCGTATGATTAAAAAAAAATGTGTTAGCAGCTTCCAAATATACAGTTCAAGTTCTTCAAATAGGAAAGCTCTAAGTTATTATTACAGATGAAGAGATTTTCCTACAACAACAATGTAAGATTCTATTTTGAATAGTAGTTCCATTTGGACACATATATATATGTATATATATATAGATATACATATATATATATATTAAGATTTTACTTATTAATTTGACAGACAGAGATCACAAGTAGGCAGAGAGGGAGAGAGAGGGGAAGCAGGCTCCCTGCCGAAGGCAGAGGCTTTGACCCACTGAGCCACCCAGGGGCCCCTGGACACAAATATTTTGATGTAAAAACAATAAACAGAAGACTCTTGCAGGGTCCTGTTTACTTCCTTTCCCACAGACTCAAATAGTTAATATTTTCTTTCCTTCCTGTTAACAGTACTGTTAATAAAATTTTCTCCATAGGTTGGTAAACTCAGAATTTCATTTTGAGAGAATACAGAGGGAGAGATATTGGTGCACATTAGAAATGGAAAGAAACAGAATATTTGTCCTGGTTTTAAATATTTCAGCATTCCTCATGTGTCATTTTTTTTAACCAACCCATGAAGGGTAGAGATGTCAGAGTTTTTCATTTCACGAAACAGTGTGCGGTGTTTGCTATATTCGAAATGGTTTGTTGTCTAAATCCTAAATATTGTGCTTCATTCCATTTCCAATTTATGTCCATGTCTTCCCCATGGCATCTCATAAGGTACAAATCGATATGCACCAGTTTTTTTTATTAAGAATAATTTCAGTGCTAACTAGGATGTGGCAAGGATTCACCATCTACTGAAAACTTATAACACAGTCTGTGTTTCCTGCACGTCAAACTGATGAAGAAGACAATAAGACCTATTTGTAATTGTGGGTAAGAGAGATAATAAATAAAAAGGAAAACATATTTGACCATTAAACAAACATTCATTCAAAAGAAAGTTAAATGTTGTTTTGGGCAAAAAGAGCTCAGATTCTCTCTTTATCATTTGCCAGTGTCCCCCGAGGCCATTTAACCTAATGGAACTGCTAACGGTTCCCTAAAATAACAGGTATATGTAATCTTTTTAATATAGCTTTATAATTTGCATATTTAATATATTTTTACATATTATATGTTTTTAAAAATAATTCTGGCTCATGCTATGACACCAGCCGTGGGTACACTTGTAGATTGAATCATTTATTCTCAGTTATTCATTTCCTCCCTACAGAAGAATTATATGTTTTCTCTCTCTGTTCACTTTCCAGAAACTCCCAATGGGGAGAGATACATTTTAGGAGGAAGTGACATGACTCTATGGCATTTTTGGGCTCCCCTTTTAGCCCGAGAGGCACCATGTATTCTGCTCAATCTTTTGCCCTTTTGTTCATGTTAAGCAAGGGCTTCCCTTCAGGGGTCCATTAGCATAAGTCCCAGAGTGAATACTCAGCTGAGGTTTAAACACATCACCCAGTGAAGAGCCACATATGGCCGGCTCTGGTGCTTGAAGCCAAGCACTCATCCAGGTCCAGCCAGGACCTGAGCACCCACAGCCAACCTGAAGCTGTATCAGTGAGTCAGCTGAGGTCATCAGACTTGACCCAGGCCAACCACGTCCACAGGAAGTAATAGATGCTTGTGGTTGTGTGCCACTGAGAACTTGGGGTTGCATGTTAAGCAGCAGTGTTGCAGAAACAGCTAACAGATACCCTTCCCAATTTTTTATATTTGAATAAACTGTTTTTTGTGTTTTTTTTTTTTTAAATTTTAATGTTTATTCTTCTCCTACAGACCTGTACCCCTGGGGATAAAAATATATGTTTATAAAAAATAAAAAATTTAAAAAAAAATTTAATGTTGATCATCAATTCAACATACTAGAATGTTTAAAAAAGTAATACATAATCATGTGACAATTAAGAAATTTCGTTTGAATAATATATAGGAAAGTCACAGGTAATATTATACCTTTAATAATTTAGCCTGTTAGCAGTAAGTCATATACTTCTATGGATCTTTATTTTTTCCGGAAGGACATCTTCAGTGTCACACTAATATGTCACACATACTAATATGTATCCCATTCCTTTTAAGCATAAAAATATTCTCTTTGTAATTGTTAGTATTCATTGCTCAAATCTTTTTTTCCTCCTTCATTATTTTTATTTATTTATTTATTTATTTATTTATTTTAATGTTGTTTCCTCTTCTTCTTCTTCTTTATTAATTTCTTTTTGGCATAACAGAATTCATTGTTTATGCACCACACCCAAGGCTCCATGCAATCCGTGCCCTCCATAATACCCACCACCTGGCTCCCCCAACCTCCCACCACCTGCCCCTTCAAAACCCTCAGGTTGTTTTTCGGAGTCCATAGTCTCTCATGGTTCACCTCCCCTTCCAATTTCCCTCAACTCCCTTCTCCTCTCCATCTCCCCATGTCCTCCATGTTATTTGTTATGCTCCACAAATAAGTGAAACCATATGATAATTGACTCTCTTTGCTTGACTTAATTTCACTCAGCAGAATCTCTTCCAGTCCTGTCCATGTTGCTACAAAAGTTGGGTATTCATCCTTTCTGATGGAGGCATAATACTCCATAGTGTATATGGACCACATCTTCCTTATCCATGCGTCCGTTGAAGGGCATCTTGGTTCTTTCCACAGTTTGGCGACCGTGGCCATTGCTGCTATAAACATTGGTGAACAGATGGCCTTTCTTTTCACTACATCTGTATCTTTGGTGTAAATACCCAATAGTGCAATTGCAGGGTCATAGGGAAGCTCTATTTTTAATTTCTTAAGGAATCTCCACACTGTTCTCCAAAGTGGCTGTACCAACTTGCATTCTCACCAACGGTGTAAGAGGGTTCCCCTTTCTCCACATCCTCTCCAACACACATTGTTTCTTGTCTTGCTAATTTTGGCCATTCTAACTGGTGTAAGGTGGTATCTCAATGTGGTTTTGATTTGACTCTCCCTGTTTTTTAACTCACAAAATTCAATTTCCCCTGCTTTGTGAAGCAGTCCATCTCAACACCATTTCTC
This sequence comes from Mustela erminea, assembly GCF_009829155.1. Taxonomy (NCBI): domain Eukaryota; kingdom Metazoa; phylum Chordata; class Mammalia; order Carnivora; family Mustelidae; genus Mustela; species Mustela erminea. The sequence goes on from NC_045632.1 coordinate 38,167,636, forward strand.
TCAGTTTGCCATATGTCCACCATAATATCCATTACATTTTCCTGAAGTGCTTTCTCTCTGAATTTGTTTCTCTCAGTGGGATGATAACTTATTGAAAGGCAAGAATTGTGTCTTATAAAATTGGGGTGGGGGTGGGTCACTACTAATCAGACTGCCTCCGGTGTAGCCAGTGTTAAAGACACTTTTCTGAATGATGGAATGACTAGACAGATCAATATATTTTCTGTTATTTGATGAGATTTTTCCATCTGGGTATTCAGTGTGCTATACACTGCTCTGGCAAGACTCCTCCTTATAAGGAAGGTGAGACCATCTAACCTACACATCAATAGGTCATGATATCAGTTTCTCATCAATGGAAGCATGATTTAGAGTATCCTTTCAGTTAATTTCAGAAAAAATCTCTTGCGCCGCCCTCCCCCCCACAACATAATGAAGTGGGCAGAAAGGCCTTCCTTCCTGATGACTTCCAATGAACTGGCAGTTCAAAAAGTACATATTCAGAGATTTCACTTATATGTTTTTAGCATTACGAGTTTGAATCTCAGTGTTGGGTTGTAAAACTGATGATTGGGCTGTTGTGTGTTATATAATGTAAGGAATATAACAAAATCAACTAAAAGAGGCTGAATCATCTAAATTTGGACTAACAGAGTTATAAAGGAAAACTAGAGGAGCTGTGGCTCTCACTTAATGCAGCATCTGACCAATAATTTCAGGCTGAATTAGAGCCAGGGCACATCTGATTCGAAGCTTAGATTACGAAGAGTTGTATTATGTCAAATAGTTGATAGAACTTTCTGGAAAACCAAAAACTTACTTGATTTCTCCTGTTTCCCCCCCCCCCCAATAATTTTTAACTATTAATTATGATCAGAGAGTAATATCTGCACTTATGGAATTATTGGTTGCTTTGTATTTTTAATTACGTTAACTTTTCATGAATGTCCCATGTACCCTTGAGAAGTGATATTCTTTATTGTTAGGGTATAATGATTGAAATATCCATATTGATTGTGCTGATACAGGTCATTCCTGCTTTTGCTTTGTTTTATAGTTGACATGATATGTCTTATACTGAAAAAAGTTTATTTAAGATTCATTACTAGGTGTTTACATTGAGATTCATTACTAGGTGTTTATATTAAGATTCATTACTAGGTGTTTATATCTATGAATCCCCACAATTCTTCATTTTTGCTATATAAAGATGGTTTCTGTGTTATGTGGTACATAGATATTTATAATTAATCATTGTGAATTGTGACGGTTTACATCAAAATGCATTGTCATGTGCACTATATTTAGATTTGTATTCTTCCTTAACAAACATCACTGTTATTGCAGCTGCATTCTTACTGTTCTGTTGTTATTGTTTTGTTTGGCTGTTCTGCCTGGTATGTCTCAACTCAACCCTTTCTTTGTAGGATTTTTCAGTCCTAGTGTTCACTTTGTTTTAAGCATGCCTTAGTAAAAAGCACGTAGTTGGGTCTCTGTGAAACAGATTGAGATTGTTTTTTTTTCTTTTTAAATTAAAAAAAATTTTAAATTAACATACAAAGTATTATTAGCTCCAGGGTGCTGTTTTTTTTTTTGTTGTTGTTGTTGTTTGTTTGTTTGTTTTGTTTTGTTTTAAATTGGTGAGTTAGGGGGTGTCTGGGGCCTAAGTTGGTTCAAAGTCTGACTCTTGGTTTTGGCTCAAGTCATGATCTCTCCATCTTGATATCAAGCCCCATATCAGGCTTGGAGCTCAGTGTAGTCTGCTGAGATTCCCTCGCTCTCTCTCCCTTTGCCCCTCCCCTCACTAGCACATGTTCTCTTTCTCTCAAATAAATAAATAAATAAATAAATCTTAAAAAAAAAAAAAAAGTAAGTGGGCACCTGGGTGGCTCAGTCAGTTAAGTGTCTGCCTTTGGCTCAGTTCATGATCCCAGGGTCCTGAGATTTAACCCCACATCGCATTTCCTGCTCAGCAGGGACCCTGCTTGTCCTTCTCCCTCTGCCTGCTACTTTGTCTACTTCTGATCTCTCTCTCCCTCTGTCTCTGTCGAATAAGTAAATCAAATGAAAAAATACACATAAGTGAGTCCCTTCACATTTACTGATAAGACTGACAGGCTTGGTCTCAATTCTGTCATATTATTTCTTTCTTGGTAATAACTAAAGAAAAAAAGGAAAAGAGAACAAGTCTTGTTTCCTGCTTTTCCCCCTTCAATTTGTTGAAAATTGTTCTCCATTTTGCCCTTTTCTAAAAATATATATTATTTTGGATGAGTCTAAAGTCACTCTCATCCTTTTTTCCTTGTGAGATACTGTATCCATTTGCTCAAAGTCCTAAGTGTCATTTTAATATTTTTATAGACTATAATTTTTACTAGAATATATCATAGAGTTGATCATCACTGGTCATTTTTTCCAGGTACATAATGGGCCCTTTAATTATGTTGATACGGATTTTATTTTATTTTTGGAAGTGTTCTTGTGCCACAGTTTGTTTTATTTGTTGTTTATTTATTTATAAAGATTTATTTATTTGAGAGAGACAGAGACAGAATGAATGGGTAGGAGAGGAAGAAGCAGGATCTCTGCTGAGCAAGGAGTCTGATGTGGGACTTGATTCTAGGACCCTGAGATCATGACCTGAGCCAAAAGCAGATGCTTAACTGACTGAGATACCCAAGTATCCCTGTATCACAGTTTTTTTTTTTTTTTAAGATTTTATTTATTCCTTTGACAGAGACAGATCAGAAGTAGGCAGAGAGGAAGGCAGAGAGAGGAGGAAGCAGGCTCCCTGCCAAGCAGAGAGCCCGATGCGGGACTCCATCCCAGGACCCTGAGATCATGATCTGAGCTGAAGGCAGAGGCTTTAACCCACTGAGCCACCCAGGCGCCCCACCCCCCGTATCACAGTTTTAATATGAATTTTGTTCCATTACCTTAGCTTCCTTGGATACTCCAATTATACAGATGTTACTTTTTCTTTGATTTTCTTCAATTCAACCATTTTCTTTTCTCACACAATTTTGGTTATTCAACTCATTCATTGCACTGATTTTTGCCTTTTTAATACTTTCTTTTCCCTTGAGTGCTTTGTAGTTGGGTCATAATTTCTAAGATGACTGTATTTTTTTTTTTATATTTCTTTCCAAAGATCATTCATTCCTATTTCATTCTTCTCCTTTTTATCTATTTGTACTTTTAAAATTTCTGACTCAGATTGTTTTTTCATATCCTTAAAGGCTTGAGTATAATTAATTGGATTCTGAACGTTGTGTGACATAGGTTATTTTTTTGAGATAAGCTCACACACACACACACACACAACACACACACACACACACACACACACACACACAGTAGATGAAGGTTGTTCATCCCCTGGCAGTTCTATGGTCAGATCTGCTGGTGTATATTGGTGTATAAGATTGCTAGTTCAAGAGTGCCCTCTTCTGTCAGAGTAGAAAGGTATATGGGTTTTTTTGTTTGTTTGTTTGTTTGTTTATTTCTGAGAAAGTAAGGAGGTGTTGCATGAACTATCTTGCAGAATCCTCAATCTCCTCCTTTTGCTTTTTCTTCCTTTCCCATGTGCTTTCAAAGAATGTCTCTTTTTTTTTCACTCCCTTCCCCCTCCCCATGCCCACACAAAAATTTTTATCCTTTTTCCTGCTTTGATCTACCTGTATGCTCTAAGCCTTTTTTCTTTTTTCTTTTTTTCCCTTTTTTCTTTTTTCTTTCTTTGCTCTAAGCATGTTCAAAAGAGGGTGGACTTTCTCTTTCTGATGTGACTTTAGAAAAACAAAAAAGGACCCAAACATAGCTTCTCTACTTTCTCTTTAAAAGAGTTTTCTCCAAACTGTATTTGCATTTCCAAATTTTTGTGGGAGGATACACACAGAAAGTTGGCCAGAATTTGGTGTTTATTTTTCTAGTTACAGGCATTTTAATTTTAGTTGTTCCCTATCTTCATGTAAAGCTAACAGCTTGAGTTTCTATAATTTTATTTGTTCCTGTCCCTTATTGTTAATTTGTTGGAGAACATGGGGGGGTGCATATCAAATTCACTTACCTGACATTGTCTTGACTACCCAAAATTATCTGCTTAATTCTTTTCTTTTTTTTTTTAGAGATTTATTTCTTTATTTAGAGACAGAGAGAGCACGAGCAGGGGGAGGGGCAGAAAAAGGAGAGAATCCTCAAGCAGACTCTGTGTTGAGGACACATCCCCACACAGGGCTCAATCCCAGGACCCTGAGATCATGACCTGAGCCCAAATCATGAGTCAGTCACTTCACTGACTGAGCCATCAGGCCTAATTTTTAGTAGGCATTAGGCATTGTGAATATCACATTAGTATCTGGATTCTGCTGCCCTCTTAAACAAATGCAGAATTTTGCTTTGTATGGCAGTGAAGTTACTGGTGGGTCAGTCTGAGATTTCTCAGGCTTGCTTCTTTTTAAACTTTGTTAGTGTTGATCTATAGCAGTTCTTGTTCTGAAACTAGGTTTTCCCTACTATTAAAGCACAGAACATCTACTACTAGCAGATATTTTTGGTGTTCAATGAACAATCTCCAATATGTCTGGTCAGAAATCAATACATGTCAGACTTATGTGAACTCTGATAATCGTTTACCTAATAGCTTTTCTGGTAGTACACCTCTGGGTTTATGAAATCATCCCCCACCCGTGCGCAATTTTGGATTCAATCACAGACCCATGGGGCCTCTTGCAGATGTCTACAGCTCTTTTTCTGCAAAGCTACACCCTATCTAGTACTCTGAATCTAGCAGCTAGCTTAGACTATGTCAACTCTGATATTTGCTTCCTAATATCAAAAATATTCATTTGTTGGGTTCCTTCTCTCCATATGAGGTCTACAGATTTCCTCAACACTAAACACTGGGGCAGTTGTTTATTTCCTTTCTCTCAGGTATCGGCCAATGTTGCCTGCTGTACAATGTCTGACTGAAGTGTTCTTACTCACATTTCTGACACCAAAGATGTGAGCTACTTTTTTTTCTCTCCACACCAACCAGCTCTCCAACTCTCTGGACACCGACTAGATGTCACGCAATTCCGTTTAATTCTGACACTAATGGCTGGGAGTTCTCACGGTCCCTAAAATGGCTCAGATGCCAGTTGCAAATCCGAGGTGGCCATCTGTAGTTCTGACCAACGAACCGACATCCCCACCTCAAGTGTGATAATTCCTTGAAGGTTCCTAGAACTTCAGAAAGCATCTTATTTATAGGTTTATTATAAAATATACAACTTAGGAATAGCCAAATGGGGAAGACACATAGGGCAAGGAATGGAGGAAGACACACAGAGAATGCATACTCTCTGTGGGTATACCGTCCTTTGAGAACTTCCATGTATTCAGCAACCCATAACCACTCTGGAGCCTGTGATTTAAGGGCTTGGGGGGAGGTTTCATTAAGTGTGTATGATTGATTAAATGATTGGCCATTGTTGGTTAAATCATTGCCCACTGGTGATTAACTCAACCTCCAGTTCTTCTCTCCTTGGACATGAGAGGGTAGGGCTGAAAGCTCCAACTCTCTAATCTTGCCTTGGTCTTTCTGGCAACGAGATTCCAATCTGAAGCTACCTAGGGCCCTGTTAAGAGCCACCTCAGCAGAACAAAACATGTTCCTATCACTCTAGAGATTTCAAGTGTTCTGGGAGCTGTGTGCCAGGAACCAAAGGTGAAGACTAAAGATACATTTATTGTACTGACAAAGTTGCTTTATATATTTTTTCTAGTTTCCTAATTATTTACATTGAGGACCTGAATAAGTTACTCCACTACAGAAGTGGAAAATTTGAACGTTGTTCATTTTTAAAAGCCTTATAGGTGATACTAATGTGAAACTAGCTTTAAGAACTCCCACTTTGGTTTCACAAGGAATAATAAGATGAAAGAATATAATGATTATCTTGATAATTAAAGATGCTATAAATAGCTAATGGTCATTGAGTCTGTATTGGACTGGAACTGTTCAAAGCACTTTGAAATATGAATGAATCAATATTAGACTTTCAGGTCCCCTTTAGTGAAACGTAATTCAATGGAGTTCAAGTAAAAGAGAAAGTTGATTAGTGTACGGGGGAAGAATGCAAGGCGTCCTCAGGGACCAAGCCTACGGAAAAAAGGTGGATGCCAGGACACCCATCTCCTCTGTTCTTTCTCCTCTCTCAACATCCCTCCCTCTACTCTCTCTCTCTCTTTTTCCCCTTCTCCCCTTTCTCCCATTCCCTCTGTCTGTCTCTCTCATACACACACATACACAAAGAGTATATTTGTTAACAATTCTTACTTGCAATCAAAACAACTCTTGAAACAACTTCCTAAATAGTGATGACATGCATTAGCTAACATAGTAGGTAGTACCGTGGTAGAAAAGTCTCCAGAATGTTTGCTTCAAATATTCAACAATGTTACCAAGAACTTTAGGATTTTTTTCCTCCGTCTGCTCTGACAGCTTCAATATTTATTTCACAGTCAGTATATGTTCTAATAACTGCAGATGTTTTATGAAGTACACGGAAGCACAACAACACAGATGATTAAAAAAAAATATACCGTATCTTCCTAATGAGGACAAATTTTCCCAGTAGATTACTTTTTATGATCCTTTGGCCAAAATGGGATAGACCCATCTCAGGAGCAATTACTCACTTGAGTTGAGGGTGGGAACATTTCCGGGTACCTGGTAGACCTCCTAAGTCAAGGGGAATCCTCTAGAGAAAAGTGCAGGTGTGTGCTAGGAGCAGTCAACACCTGCAGCAGGAGGAGGGTTTGCTGTCAGAGAGGAAGAGGATGAATAGAACACCAACAACATGCTACCTACTATAAACCCTCTTGCGCAAATGGCGTATTTGAGGTTCACTGTGTTTTCGCTAATCTGCTCAAAATAATACAGGTAGTCGTTAAAGGAGGTCCAACTGGAGATCACAACGATCTGACTCCAAAGTTGAACCTTTTAATCTATATTCAATAAAATTCCTTAAAGATAAAATCTTATGAACTTAAAATAGTATCAGTGATAATTCACCTCAACATACTTCCCAGATGCCTTTAATTAGCAACGATTTTTTGCATTTCTCCTCCAGTTACTTGTGCACAGGTGTGCCAAAATCCTGGGAAGGCATACCCTGTGCCTTCTCTCCTATTTGAAACCCACTGAGTAGCCTGAAGCCTGAGAGGGATCATTCTATCTCTTCAAGTGATAATTTGGGAAGAAAGGCATTCTCCTTGAAGTGCAAAGAGTTGGTTCTCTCTGTACCTTAGATGCAAGTAGAAGGGGCAAAAGTAAGTGACAGCAAAAGGAAAAGGTCAGGGTATCATAACAATGAGAAATCTTTATGGCTAACTCTGCTTTCTACAGTTAGATTGCTTTTTATTTTGACAAAAGTTTCTCCCTTAGAGCGAGAGGCAGAGGAAAAAGGGCAGGGAAATAAAGGGGTAGCTTCAATTGCTGGGTCTATGTAAAGAAGTGAACATTACACTTATCCAATACTTAATAGAGACTTTTCTTCCTAGAAGCTGGAAATGTGTTTGTGCCTAAAGTGTGCCTAAGCACCTGAGTAACGACATCCAAAACACATCAGAAAGAAAATGGGAAGCAGCTGACTCACTGAAAGCTTTGCAAGTCCTCACGGAGCGCAAGTTGCAACAGGAACCCATGCAGAATTCAAGGGAGATTCCCAGGGATTGTCTGCAGAATTGCTTTCTCTAATGGATGCTGTACTGCAAGACCTAAGTCCTCCAGTAAGGGCCAAGGAAATAATGTCTCCAGCTGCTGAGACTCTGAGGGTAGACTGCTGATGGCTTCCAGACTGAGTCCCTCACCAAGAAACTAATCCTGACCACTTCTCCAAGTGTCTGCTTCCTTTCTGGGGACAACTTGAAATCCAAAGAGTGATCTGTGTAGCAGTATAGATACCCAGCCACCACGCCTCAAATTGAGACAATCTGGAAGGGCCAGCTCAGTTTCAAAGCTCTTTTTTAGGATCAGCTGAAGCCTCCTCTACCTCACTGTACCCTAATGATACACTTGTTACAGTCTTTGGAAATTGCATTGACAGATGAGGCAAGGATTTCATGTACATCTTACCACCTTGCGCACTGAAGTCTTTATCTTTTGATGATCTATAAAAGCATCTTTGTGTTATCATTTCTCTGCTTCTTGTGTTATCATTTCTCTGCTTCTGGTTATCAGTCTCCATGTCCTATTCCACTGTAAGTTCCCCTTATATACAGCTGACAGAGTATTCTTTCTGATTTGAAACTCTAATCAGATGACAGACTCCTCCTACCTATGTGAGAATCTTGCTATGGTTTTCAGTTCATCTTTGTTCTCTTAAGTTGCTTTTAGTGAGATCTTTTTAAAGGGGACTTATGATCATACCTCTCTGCTACTTAATACTGTACAATGGTTCCACTTGACCTTTCCTGGAGTGTCTAAACTCTGCCCTAGACATTCATTCTGCAGCTCATGTGTTTCTGTTCCCAATGATACATAACTATCAAGTTATAGTGCTAGTGATAAAACTTGCCCTCTCTTGATCAGAGGCTTTCACACATCTTCTGTCTGTTAGAAAACTCCATTTTCTCTCCTCTACCTGAAAATCTCCAATTTTATAGCTTTCCCCAATCTGTTTAGTCCTGTTTTCTACTGAGAAGCTCTACCTGGTACCTATGACCATCATGTTTGGGTTAGATGTCCCTCCTCACTGATTTCTACCTGTATCCTCACAGTTATGTATTTGCTCCTCCCATTTTCAGTATGCACCTTCTCTTCCTTCTACACTGAAGGCAGAAAGGTCTATTCACAATGACATCTGATCTGGTCCTAAAGTCTGATCATATCACACTTCTTGCTCCAACTCACACAACTACATTAACAAATCAAAACAAACAAGAAAAAACAGTAGCTGCCTCACTGATTTTGGAACAAAGATAGCCTTAGGTCAGATTTTCACCCCAATAGACTCAGAGATGGAGGTCTGTGTATAAGAAATTTATTAGGGACTATGCTTTGGATCAAAATCTAAGAGTCAGTAAAGAGGTAACCCTGAATAGGAAGAGACATTAACCTATGCATGTAATCACAATCCAAGGGAATCACTGGAGTTGGGGCAGATCTTCATAACTATTCTATGCTGAGACATTTACACCTCCTTCTCGAACATTCACTGTATGTTGGCATATCTCAGGGATAGGTATGTGTTTGTGTCAGATAGCTCTCTTCTTCTGAGGGAAACTCCTAGAGAATGATTCCCCTGAGAGCCTTCAGCCACCAACAATTCCAGCAGCTTCAAGGGTGTGTGATTCAGACCTGAAAGTGGGAACTGGGGGGTGCAAGGATGGGGACACAGCTGGGTGGCCCACCTTGCACCAGTAGATCTACTTTTGTCATACAGTGAGTTCTGCAAATGGCTCCTCCAGGATTCTTGTTGGTCCAACTTCCTAGGGAAATTTACAAGAGTAATACGAGTGGATGCACTATGGTGCCCACCACTGTGGCTGATCTTGAGCCAACAACTGATATTCACCATCTCCTTCCTTTACTACATATTGTAGATCCCACTCAGTCTTGGCTAACACCTTTTCTTGTTGGGTATCAAGTGACCCAGACTGTCATCCTGAGGGGGGTCTTATCTCCAAGTCACTATTCTCCTCTCAAGCCACAGGTGCTTTGCTTGTCAATTTCCTATGAAATTTGGACAAGGAGGTACTGACAGATGTGACCATGGATCTCTTGGATGCCACACATACACTGTGCTACCTCATGGTGTCAAAGCAGCCCTATCTTCTCCTGATAATCAGAGTCAATCACCATAGCCAGGTCAGTAATTCCATTTTTTGATTGTTGATTTCTTGGCATACATATCCCGAAGTAACCAGATGGCAGCTATAGCTAAAAGTTGAATGCAGTGATGCCTGTGTCCTCTGGCAAATGATCAGTACTTCCAGACCTATAAAGTCAAGACATACAGTATAGTTTATACTATACTATATACTATAGTATATCCTATACTATACAAGAGATATAGTATAGGAAGCACAAATCTCCCAAGTGCATCACTGGGAGTCATATGTGTGGTCACTCCTACTTTCAACTCATATTTCTCAGACATACATAGTATGTCTTTTTGGTACACTGGAAAAATACAATGGTCATTGATTTAAGGTATTTACTGTGTACTGATGGATGCTGTCCTATATATTCAGGGATCATCTCTAAGGTCTATTTCGGTAATTCTTCTCATTTTGTATTCTGATAATTTGTATTTTGCCTATGTAACAGGACCAGTGGATCCTAAGGTATTTGCCTACTGCTGTAACTTTTCCTCTTAAAGGCGCTCCTTGGTTGGATGCAATGTTATGCAATTCCATGTTGTTGGTACAAAGCCTCTGTATGTTCTAGACAATGGGGCTGGCTGAGGCTCTGCAAGTAGGAAAGGGAAACCCATACTCGGAGTATTTGCCAACTTCAGGAAAGATGAACTGCCACCTCTTCCATGTTGAGAAGGATTTGATATAAATACTTGCAGCGAAGTGGCTGGTTGGTGTTCTGACTGACAAAGGCCACACTAAAGGCTTAGTGCTGGTCTCAGTTAATGGCACCAGAGATATTTTGTGGTGATAGTCAGAAAACTTTGATGAGTGGGAGTCAATGAGCCCATATGTTACTTCTGTCTCTGCCATAATATCTAGATTCACAAGACCATTATTCTACTACTGGGATAGCTCATGATAGAAACTGGCCAAGTTCAACTGTGTGAGTCATGCTGTCTACTTTGTTGTTTAGTGCCTCTTTCATGGTTGGGTCAGTTTCTTATGGCTGCTGTAAGAAATAGCCACAAACTAATTGTCTTAAAATAATGCAACTTTAGTATCCTGCAGTTTTGGAAGTCAGAAGTCTGAAATGGGAATCGTGGGGTTAAAATCGAAGTGTCAGCATGTTTTTTTTTCTGGAAGATTGAGGAGCAAATCTATTTCCTAGTCCTTTCCAGCTTCTAGAATTTTTAAACTCAAGACCACCTGATAACAATCACATTACTCCAATTACTGCTTCTTTCATTCAAGTCCTCTGGTGGTCACTCTCCTGCCTTACTCTTTCAATTATAAAGAGCCTTGTGATTACATTGGGTCAACCCAGATAAACAAAGATAATCTCCCCTTCTCAAGATCCTTAACTGAATTGCATGTGCAAAGTCCCTCTTGCCATATAAGGTAACATATTTACACATTCCAGGGATTAGGAGGTAGACATCTTGGATTGGGGGGGAGCATTATTCTGCCTATCGCAGAAGTAGATACATTCTATTGGACACTAACATGGGAGCTAAAGATATTCTCATTTGTACTTTTCATAAATACATCTATATGCCTATATCCTGGATCTCTCTTTGATTTTCCTATCATTGTTTTCCCAGGCCCCAAACATTGCCCTACATGAAGGCTAATCCATTGGGAGGGTAAATTTTGACTGCTTTTTCAATATGTCTGTTAATGTCCTAGTGGAACACACACACACATACACACACACACACACTGAGCCAAACCAACTGTGACTGATTAATGGGTGGTGTCAGATGGGAAGTGGGTGAGGATTCTTAAGGGAATGCATTTTTTTCTTGTGAGGCAAGTCTTTTAAGTCACCTTTAAGTGAAGAGGAAGAAACACTAGGTGATGAAGCCTCTGTAAGATCCCAATAATATGGGATTTGGAGAACTTCCAGGTTGGTGAATCTATCCACGTGCAAAGAGGTGATACATCCCAACCCCATAGAGATAGAAGGTCCTGTGCTCAGATCCCTCCATAGAACTCACCCTATCCATCTTTTCATTTGGCTGTTCATTAGTATCCTTTATTATATCTTTTAATAATAAACTAGAAAATATAAGTAAGTGGTTCCCTAAGTTCTGTTCTAGGAAATAATTGAATATAAGGGGGAGAAGGTCATGGAAACCTCCCCTATTGGTAGCCAAATCAGACAGAAATTGTGGGTAACTTGAGAATCTACTACTTGCTATTGAATCTGTAATGGGGGACAGTCTCATGGGACTGATCCCTTAATCTGTGGCGACTGGTGATATCTCTAGGCAGACAGTGTCAGAATTGAGTTTTCTTGTAGGCTACCCAGCTGATGTTGCAGAGGATTATCTGGTGTAGGGGTGGAAGGAAGACCCAACAACAGCACACATCTGGTATCAGAGTGTTGCGGGTGTGATAGTAACATGAGAGCAAAGGAGACACACAGGAAAGAAAACTGCTTTTTTCCCCAATGCTTTGGCATTTAATTGTTGATTACTCATCCTTAGCCTATTGTTATCTTATTCAGTTATATCATTTTTTTTCCCTAAAAACAGCCATTCGATCTGTCATCCTTATCTTCACTACTTTCTTGCCACTTCTTCAATAGCCTGGGTAATTGTTCTTGCTAGTATGTCCCATCCGCTGGTATCACGTCTCAGTCCATTAGATGTAAGTTTGAACAATGACTCCTCTATAGCCGGGTGGTGGGTGGGTTCCAAGTCATGACGTATGAATGCAATTGATTTATGGCACTTACTACAAGGAGGTTTTAATCACCTTTGCACAAATCTTTATTCCTTCTCTTCCCCTGCCACCGTGACTCATGTCACAGATGGTGCAACTATAACACGGTATACCTCTGAAATATATTTTACAGTGTTATGCAAATAAGATTTGGGGATCATTAGGACCATAATCCAGGCCATATGGTTTATTACAGGGAGTGTTATAAAAAGGGTAAAAGTGAAGAACAAGGAGCACTGACATGTGGAAAAGAACTGAAAAGTATTTTGATAAGACCAGTTTAGTCAGAAACAGTCTTTTCTGAAATTGAAAGCAAGTGTGAATTCGCTGGAAATGAGTGATGAGTGATGTAAGGGGTAATTCTACCAAAAAAAGGGAGGGGCTGGTAAATAAAATCACTACCCAGTATGAAGACTGTATCTATCTACCTAATCTCTCTGTCGTCCATCATCTCTTGAATCCAGATAAGATACTGTCAGTGGTGCACCTGTCCTTATTCTGTGTTCACCATTTTCCTGTAGAATTTCCTGTACCTGCTTCTAACAAGAGTTTCAATGTGTTCCTGCAAAATCTCATGGCTCTAGAAGGTCAAATCCAACCCAAGAATGCAAGCGAGTCATGACTGTCAGGACTTCAAGAGAACTGTCTTACATAAATCACGTCACAATCATTCCTGTGTGAGTAATACCTTTCCAAAACAAGAAACAAATGCAGTTTGTACCAGGGAGTGAAACTGAGTAGTATCACAAGGATTACCCAACCCAGTTACCATTATTGATGTTGTAGAATTGAAGTCATCAAGCTATAGTTACATTTTTCAAGGACTTATAAAAAAACCTTTTAACTCCTGTCATGGTTCAAGTAGTTGGCAGGGCCTGAACTGGACTTTGAGCTTCAGATTTGGAAAATCAAGGAATTCAAAGTAAATCTCAGCCAGCATCCCTGAGCCTCCTGTGGCTTTCCCCTCAGACTATAAATGGATCCTGTTTTTGAAAGCAAGCCCAGATTTCCTTAAAACATGTTCCAGTCTCTTGAAATTCACTAAGAGTATATTTCAAATGAGGGCTGTGCTTTTCTCCGCACCCTCTTTTTTGGAGCATCCTCTTTGTAAGCCTTCCAGTTCCCTTGTATGGTTCATGCCGCTCTTGCTGAGTACATGTCATGCCCATCATTACACATTTCAACCAGACTCCCCAGATGAATTACAGTCTGACTTTCCATTGGCCATATGTCAAAAGCAAGCTATTCAGGGTCAGCTTCCTTGAAAAGATCTGCCAACTGGTCTACTGGCCTCCTTAACAGGAGTGGAATTACAGGAATCAAAAGAAAGGATGAAGGTCAGTATCATGGGCTCCATTTCCTTTCAGGGCACCGCTTTTCACATCTTCTGGGGAATCTTTCACACTTCCCATTCTAAATGGACACTAACTAGAGATAGATTTATAGCATTAATATACTAACCACTGTAGTCATCAGTTTCAAAGACGCAATCACTCAAACAACGTGTACATGCCAACCATTCTCTGTCGTTACGATGAGTTTCTTCGGTTTTATTGAAGTGCGATAATTACCTCCTTATACTGGACACGTACCTCCATGAATGCTACTAAAATACCATTGCATCTGCATTTTTGAGCAAATATATCACATTCTTACCTCATACGAGCGTGCATTCACCCAAATATGCCCTTTGATATTTCATATGAATGGCTGTTCACCCACATCTGTCTCCTCTCAAGAGATGCAATTCCCCCCCCTGAATAGGAGTTTAGGACTATGCATTTATCTGTGTTAAATTTAATCACTTCAGCCTGTCCAAATACGATTTTTGTCACTTGGTATATTAACTATCCATTCCAACTTTGGTAATCTAAAAAATCTGATCTGTGGTCTCAATCAAATCTTTCATCAAAATGTAGAATGGAAAGGATCTGAGAACAGTAATGGCTTATCACTGGAAATGAGCTTGGAAAGGCACTGGTGCACTAATAAGCATCCTTTAGATATATGGCTTGGCTACACGTCTAATATTTTTAAAACTTACTTTGTGACAGAATATTATCTTACACTTCCTCACCATCATGCTATGGAGGAAGCACTGTTGCCCCCTTTTAATACACAAGGAAATTGAGGATCAAAGAAAAAAGTTACTTTCAGCAAGATCACATAATATAAAAAAATAAAAAGAAAGAAGAAGAATGCATTTCTTTAGGATTTTCTCCTGCTCCATGTCCCCGACACTCCAGCCATATCTAGTTGCTCATCGTCACTCTCTACTCCGGGATTTTTGATTACCATGCTTTGCACATATGGCCCCATTTTGTACAGTGCTCTGTTTTCTTGTCATGTTCTTTGCAGTCCAGTCCCCTACTCGGTCTTTGACATTGAGTTCAAAGGTCTTTTCTCCATCCTCACAGTAGGAATAAAATGAACATTGTGAGGATTAAGAGATACAGTGCATGTAATGCTGTGACTGCAATTTCATTAACACTTCCTAGTATCACAACATTTTATTGAATCCTACATTATTTGAAGCAAAGAGTGCTACCCATTTTATAGCTTTAGGAAAATGAATGGTTTAGGGCCACATGAACAAAAAGGGAAAGAGATCAATGTCTCTAGACAAGGACAGAGAGTATACATATATATACATATACATATACATATACATATACATATACATATACATATACATATACATATATATTAATATATATATCTATATATATAAAATGCATTTTTAAAAGATTTTATTTATTTATTTGACAGAGAGAGAGCTTGAGAGGGGAGGAGGTCAGAGGGAGAAACAGACTCTGCTGAGCAGGGAGCCCAATGCGGCAAGGGGACTCGATCCTGGGACTCCAGGATCCTGACCTGAGCCAAAGGCAGTTGCTTAACCAACTGAGCCACCCAGGCACCCAAGGACAGACAGCATATTAAGAGCTATGATAGACGACTGAAGTAAAACCTAACACGTGGCCACTGTTTGCTAGACTCTCTGTCACCCGGCCTCGACTTCCTCTTTTCACTCATCTCGGGTCTGCCTTTCCCCTTATACTGTAGCCACCGGCCTTCCTTAGTTCCTTCCTTACTTCCTCAAATAAGTCCAGATTCTTCCTGTGTTCTGCTTCCTCAGCTTGGTTGAGCTCATGTGTCTGCTCAATTGTCAGCTTTCAGGACCACTCAAGTTAAATTATGTCTTTAATTCCCAAGTCATAATCTCATCACATCACTGCTTAATTTCCTTCCCAGCAACCACAAATATCTGACTGATTTGGAGGTATGCATTTGATTGTCTTCTTGCCTCTTCAAACATGGAAGCTTTCTCAGGAGAGGCGCCGAGTCAATTTTATTGACAACCATATTTCTAGGATGTACATAGTACCTAGTAGGTGTCCAATGCACTTTTGTTGAATGAACCAACAATAGGGTATTAAATGTGCATGGGTGTGAGCACTGAAGTTGCACAGAGAGTAAGGGAAAACTTTTGGGAGGAAGGGGCATAATTATTAAAAGTTAAAGTATGAAGTAGTTAATCCAAACCTCAGGTGTGGGTAAGGCAGCACAGGAGATTTCTAAACCATTGGAGAGTCTGTCACCTTTCCCTCCATCCCACACCCACAGTGTGCAATGTCTGGCTATGTCTGGATACATTTTTGATTTGTGCACCCTGGGAGGAGTGCTACTAGCATCTAGTGGGTAGAGGCCAGGGATGCTGCTAAATGTCCTATAACACACACACACACACACACACACACACACACACATGCGTGCGCACGTGCAACAACACTACGTAGATACAGAGAAGAATGACTTGCCCCAGCATGTCAATAGAGCTGAGGCCGAGGAACCCTGGCAGAGCCTGGCGAACTTCTTCCAGCAACATTCTACCTCCTCACGCTTTAATGTATACCTCTTCCCGGACTCCTGTCCTCGCTTTTCCCAGCTCTCTCTGGTTTCCCTGTGCGGCTACTTCCATCCTGGAAGACACTGAAGTCTTCCACGGAGTTTCTGAACTCCAACACTTCCTATCTTCCTGGAAGAAGCTGCAATCAATCAAAGGTCAGTCTTTCTCTGGCCGGAGATTCAGTAGCTCAGAGCTGGACAGAGCTGATGTCCCTCTCTTACTATCAAGGAGACGGGGCTGCCTCGGTGACGCCCACAGGTCCTCCCATGAAGAGCATAAAAGAACACTGAGACCCACGATGTGGAGGTTGAAACTATACGCTGAGAAATGACTTAGATTCTGCTGAAGCTGGCGCATAGAGTATACTCTGCTTTGTCTGTCTGCTCAAGTCCTCCCTGGTGAGTTCAACAACCCTGAAAAATTAGAATTGGCTCAATTCGACCAACTCAGCAGTGTATGAGTACCAAGGGGCTTTTTTTTTTTTTCCTTTTTATTTGACTTGCAGGAAAATCTACTTCAATGTGATTTTATAGTCTTTGGAAGCCCGGGGACCTTCCCCCACCCCACACTTTTGTCTTATAAAACCCTGATAAAAGTATGGAACAAAAATTGATGAATTTCAACAAGTTTAAGTGTTTTCATTTACAGCAGCCTGTCAGGAGATGCTGAGCACATTTCATTTCTAATGATTTAATTCTAATTAGTATTTATAACTATAGCCTAATTTCAATAACACACTGTTAAATGAGTACAGAAATGTATTTATCGATTCACGCATAACAGCACAACATCATGCATTCAGATGTTGTTGAGATAGCTAGATAGATATGTACCCACACATTTTCTACACTTTTTCACATTCTTTGATTATGATTCTTCTTTTTTTAATGTTTCATACTGTGATAATGAGTCTTCTAAATTGCTATTTGTAATAAATTTAGGGTAAGATTATTCACTTTTCTTTGTATTTTTTTAGTTTATGCTCTGAGTGTGGGACCCTACAGAGAGCTACAAATTGAGAGAAACAAACATTTCTGAGAAAACAGGCCTCCAGAGCTTTAGAAAGAGCAAAGAATTGACAATTTGAAGGGCTTCAAGTATGCCAAGTGGCCATCATAACTCACTCCACATTTCAAAAAGGAAAAAACAAATCAAGATTTGAAGACTTCACAGAGCCTTTTGTTTGCTGAGAATGTTTTCACTTTGTGTTGGCTATAATTATTGTTAAGATTCATTGTAAGAGCAACTTACTTATCTCTCATTAAAATTTATAATTATTTTTTTTATTTTAACATCTTTATTTTTTTCAGTGTTCCAATATTTATTGTTTATGCAATTTATAATATATTATGAGAATGACAATTTGAAATCATCTCAGTTTTTCAATGAGGGCTGGCAGAATTTTGTGAGATATGTAATATAAGGAGGGTTGTTAGGGCAGGGCTAAGGACCCTAATGCCCCAATACGTTTCCAAGGCATTTTGCTGTATCCCACTTCTACATGCCATGTTGTATGGCTAAGGAACAATTAGTAGCTCAAAAACAAAACAAGGTCTTTATTCTTTGAGACAGTATCTTCGAGAGGGTGGCTTGATACAGAATCTGGGGATGTCACAATTGGAAGGATCTCAGAGATCACCTGCTTATATCATTCACTTTCCTTAATTTGAAAACAATGTCTAGAATACAGAGGAATACTCAAATGCCACATGGATGTTCTTTTTACACCTTAAATTACTTGAATAGTATTGTGTCTTTTAAATTAGGGGGAAAAATCAAGTTATTATGTATAGCGAGCAAAACTGATGAGCCACAATACAATCTACTTATTCATGGGTAAGGTATGGATCTTCTAATCCCAAGTTCCTTTTCCCTCAGTACTTTCAATATAAAAGCATTTGTTCCATTTGTGGCTTCTCTTTGTACTAGAATTTACCTACAGTGTTGTTATTATAGGTTCAATGTGTAATGCTACTCTAAGAGATTTTATTTATTTTTATTTAAGTAAACAAATAAGCAGTTTGACAGCTTCTAAAGACACATCAATATGTCTTACAAGTATAGCTTAAATTACTTAGAGTGATAAGAAACACAGAACAAAAGGAAAATAACAAATCTTTTATAATATCACTCTTCTGAATGTTGTACTTTGTCACCCCTCAAAGTCTTTTAAAATGCATTTAGATTTTTAAAAATAAGCTGTTTAATGCATATTTCAAGCTATCTCATAACCAACAAATTTCCAATTATGTGTTTTCTGATCTCTTACTTTTTACAGCAAAATTGATTCATGTTATTATCTGTATATTGTATTTTTTTTATAAAAACCACAAATAATGGTAAGAATAGTACCATTCTCGAATCAAGCAACTGAACATGCTAATAATAGTAATAATAAGGAGGAAACGTTTCATAGGCTCAATGTATCAAACCAGTGATGGAGGTTATTAGTCATGACTAAAGAAATGAATAATGCATAATAATGCATAATGTAGAGTCTTGGTGAACTTAAATTTCTTAGTAGTGGTCAGGAATAAAATTCCTGGACATGCATTTCTTAAAATGGGTTTTAAAACAAGGATGACCTACCATCTATCTACCCATTCTTTCTAGAAATGAAATTTCCCATAAAACATTATCAACTGGATATTCTCTTCCTTTAAATATTGAGCAATGTGTATGTTAGACTGGAAAACTGAGTATCATTTGTAGGTGAAGGCCCTGGAAAGAAAAGAAAATTATGATCAGTGGAGAGTTAGGGACCTTCAGAAAATAGTAAGCAGTTGCTTGGGAAAAGGAAGAGCACTCATAGCGTCTCCATGTTTTTGTTCCCCCACCTGCCTGGCCCCAGGCAACTTGGCGTAGTGTAAAGAGCACAGTTTGGGAATGTGGCAGGACTGAATATGTTAAATGATAGTCCAGTATTTGTCCTGTTCTGGGAACATGCCACCCTGGTCCCCTACTCAGGGTCTATACCCTTGATAATGCCTCTATTGGTATCTGGTATGTTCTTCCCTTACAACCTCTGCAGTCTTGACTCCTTTGCAGATTCCTGCTTAAATATTCCTTCTTTATGGATGTCTTATCAACTTAGCCTGTCTTAAGGGGGCTGCTCACATACTTTTAGTTGACCCTGTGACTTCTAATTGCTCCATAAAAAAACTGGAGAAATACTGGGAAATACTTAGGTTACAAGACACAAAAGTTTGGGGGGAAAATAAAAAACCAACAACAAAACCCAAAAACAACAGCCCATAAATTGCATCAGTAATATTTCGGTGACACAAATGCATTAATGCTCCTTCCAGTCATGCTTAACTTGCTTTCCTAATGTAGCCTAAGTACTGAAATAATCTGCCTCATTATGTAAAACACCTGAAAATTCTTTTCACTTTGTTCAGGAAAAAAGAAAGAAAGAAAGAAAGAAAGAAAGAAAGAAAGAAAGAAAGAAAGAAAGAAAGTTAGTTTAATACAACTAATAGGAAATAATTTTATGCAGCACCTGAACACTGAAGGGGGATCTAACAGAATCACTGGCACCACACTCATCCATGAGATTACACACGTAAAATGAAGTGGTACATTTGCTATTTATGCTTGAGATCTGTGCGTAAACAATTCAATGTAAGTGCAGGTGACTGATGAATAAAACATCACTGATCAAGCTGGGTGTAACTAAATTTTGGCTTGATCCTGCTGGTTTAATTTGGTTTGCTGGTTCTTTTCCCCCCTTCTTCTGATGTTGTTTTCACCCAAGGTGGATAAATATATATTATGCATGGGGGAAAAAAAGAGCAACATAAATTTAAATACCTGGAACAGGTGACAAGAGATGCTCAGCTGCTTTCACATATTCTGCTTCTGTTAAGGAGAAGCATAAAAATAACTCCCCATCCCCACCCCAGGGGCAAAAGTGTCATTGACTCTTTAAAACACAGGTTCATCTATAAAGTTGAAGTCAATAAATCAATGCATTTCCTTCTTACTCATTCTCATGATACTTAGAAAAATTACAGGTGAAGTATTTTTAAGTATATACAAGAGTTCACGTAACATTCTTTTAGGGAAAATAATCTTGAACAATAATTTTGGTGCAGGAGAGACAAGTGTAAAGTTTTCATGTCAGATGACTGACAGCAGAATTATAGAGTCAGTCATAAAATTCATGGTATCCATCTGCCATAATAGAACAGTTTTCTTTTCCCTTGCATGATTAATAATTTGTATCTAAATATAACATGTCTTTTTCTTATGTTGGGGTCCTTTCCTATGTTGATGTCCAGGGCTGGTTCCATGGCACGGGGAAGGGTGTGTGTGTGTGGGGGGGATATAAACCGAAACAAGAGAGTAAAAGAGGGAGGAAGGATCCTTCTCTCCTTCAAGTTCCTTTTGTGCATCACCACATTTAATTTAGTAATAATAAATAAATATCAGTGCCTTTCCCTCTCAGTTTTGAATAAAAGTGCCTAAGTAATTTAAAATTTGGAAAAAAAAAAAAACCGAAGGAATTTGCAGATGTATCTCTTGCTTATTCTACTGCTATCCAAAGAAATACTATGTTTCCATATATCCAGACGCTAGTAAAATAATCTGGAAGTGCAAATGCAACTTGATTTAATGTAACAGCAATAAAACCAACATTATTCTTTTACCTAATATATAATAGCCCATGCTACATAGAAAAAAAAAATGTATGGATTCACACATTTTAAAACCTATGTAAAGAAATTTTTATAAGAGCTTAACTTTAGCCCAACTGCTTATTACATGTGAAATGTGATCTTTATCTGCTGTGCAAAGCCTCTAGAATTAGCAGCCATTACTTCTGTTACTTGACGGTGCTTAAGTAGTACTTTTTCTCTAACTATTCACTTGGTTTTATGTCATATTTTTTACTTAATCTTAAAAACATAGCAGTTTTCTTTTTCTTAAGATGTTAGATATTTTAACTTTAAAGTAGTGTTCAAATGGGAGAGAATATAGTGCAGAATATACTATAAAATTAAATGAATTTTAATAAGTGCACTTAATAGAGTATTACATAATTCCAACAATTACATTTCACCAGTTTGTAAAGACTGGGAAAAAATGCTTATATATAATACCATGCATAGTACAGATCTCAATCTAATAAAACAATGTAATTATATGCATCTATAAAATATATATGTAATATGTAATCACATATTAAGAGAGAAAGGGAGGGAGAGAGAAAGTAAGAGCGACCAACAGAGAGCGATGGTGACAGAGAGAAAGAGAGAAAAGTAGATCAAAGGAGAACACCAAAAAAAAATTTGTGTTGGATATTTTGGAGAAATTATTACTTTAATAATAAAAGCCACTACAGTTCAATTTTTGTAGATTTTAAATTTGTATATAATATGGACTAGATATATTTTTAGGAGATAAAGTCAAAGCTGTTTTCATTACTCTGATATTTTTCACAACACTAATCATATGTCAGAGCTCAAATACTTTTTATAAGAATAAACCAACTAAGATATTTTCAGGAAAATTAATAATACTCATCATATATTTATTATTTAGTATGTCAGACTTAGTGCTTATTTCATTTAATTTCCACAACCCTATGAGAAAGAGCCTACAGTGGTCCTCATTTTGCATATCTGACATCTAAAAACTGAAAGGCTAGGAACTTTTGCAAAGTCACACACCTTTTTAAGTCCCACCAGCCTTCTAACCAAGGCAGTCTCGTTCCAGAATCCATGCTTTGAACACTCAATACTGCCTTTCCGAACACACGTGATTCTATAGCCCATCCCCTATTGACTTCAGGCTGTTGTTTGTAACAGTTCATGGAGTAATCCCAAGCTCTCTCCTAGGGGTGTTTTGGATTGAATTGTTTCTCCCCCAAAGATAGATCATTAAAAACCCTAATTCCTAAAGATCTATGAATGTGATTTTATTTGGAAATAGACTTTTTGCAGTATTCAGATGAGGGTGTACCAGAGAAAGGTGGACCCTAAATCCAAGGACTGGTTTCCTTGTAAGAAGAGTGACTTGAAGACACAGAAGAGACAGAGAGGAGAAGGCCCCACGGTAACTGCCTCAGAGATTTGAGTGTTGGAATTGCAGGTCATAGAATACCAAGAGTTGTGGGCAAACACCAGCAGCTAGAGGCTAAAGCCTTCAGAGGAACCATGTCATGATAATACCTTGCTTTCAGACTTCCAGCCTCCAGAACTGTGATAGAATCAATTTCTGTGGTTTTCAGCTACCCAACTTGTGGCAACTTGTTAGGGCAGCCTGAGGAAACTAAAACAAGAGATTACTGAACTGGTAACAATATTGGACATGTACATATTGGGTAGGGGAGAGGTGGCAAAAATTATACCAAGTTTTTTTTTTTTTTCTTTTGTAAGGTAGGGGTTCAAAAGGCATTTAGCAGATATGAGATTCTCATTTGACATGTGAATTACAGACAATAAATTGGTTGAGCTGCTTGAATGGTATGACCCATCTCTCATCCAATAAATAAATTTATTGCAAAATTAAAAAGAAAAAAAGTATCTTGGGTGATCTTATTAGACAGGATATGGAGGTAAATGACCACAGGCTAAATTGAGTGTAGTAGGGTCAAGATGAAGCAAGAGAAAAATAAGGAAGGGATACCAGAGGAGGAGTTTTACATTAAAGAAAGAAAGAAAAAAGAAAGAATAGAAGGGGATCCGAGAAACCAGTACAGGGATTAGTGTTAGGGAAAATCACTGATAGTTTTGGCAGTATCTCACCATTTGACCAAAGAAGCTGTATCTTAAATAAAAAATAGAAATTAAGAAATAGAAATTAAGAAATACTGAAATGAGAAGATGTGTACCTTATAGCTGACTTTAAAAGATTTTATTTACTTATTAGACAGAGAGAGATCACAAGCAGGGAGAGAGGCAGGCGGGGGCGGGGGGGAAGCAGGCTCCCTGCTGAACAGAGAGCCTGATGCGGGGCTCGATCCCAGGACCCTGAGATCATGACCCAAGCCAAAGGCAGCGTATTAACCCACTAAGCCACCCAGGCGCCCTTATAGCTGACTTTAAAAGATATTTCAGAGTCAGGTCAGGTCACCGATACACAGTCCACTCTCAAATCCACACTACAGATACAGAGAAAAGAAAATGGGTCTTTTTTGAAAAACAAGGGAGGAGAGTCTGTGAAAGGAGTAAAGCAAAATGTTGCTCTAACAGAAGAGATGAAAGATCTACATAGACATGGATGAACTCACAATTTCATTGCTGGGTATTCTTGGGAGTGGATGGCAAAGACTTCATGTGACTGGATCCTAAAAATTCTACTGATGGTGTTTGATATTTTGAGTAATCACAGGTTTTATATGTATGTTATACCACGCTGAACAACAAATCTAGAAGCATCTTGACTGATTTTTATGTGTTTTAAAATAGCACTGTATTAGTTTTCTGTTGCCATTGTAACAAATTACTACAAAATCAGTGGCTTAAAACAACACAAATTTATGATCTTATAGTTTGAAAGATCAGACATTTGGCACAGGTCTTGATTGGCTAAAGTCAAAGTGTCCGCAAAGTGTCTGTATTCCTTTCTGGAGGTTCGTTCGTTCTTTCTTTCTTTCGTTTGTTCTTCTTTCTGATTTTTATTTATTTACTTGAGAGAGAGAGAGAGAGAGAGAGAGCACAAGCAGGGGGAAAGGGACAAGGAGCCTCCCTGATGAGGGCAGGGCTGGAAAGGGGGCTAGACAGGTAGACAGGGTGGGGCTCTATCCCAGGACCCTGAGATCATGATCCAAGCAGAAGTCAGACACTTAAGCAAGTGAGCTACCCAGGTACCCCCTTTCTGGAGGTTCTAGGGGAGAATCTATTTCTCTGCTTTTTTAGCTTTTAGAGTTTTTCCACATTCTTTGGTCCCCTCCTCTTGTTGTTCATCTTGAAAACCTTAAAAATTGGATTGTTCTTACTCGTCTATAGTCATAGCCACCTCTGACCAAAGCCAGGAAAGTTTTTCTGATTTTAAGGATTCATTTGATTACATTGTGCTCATTTTGATCATCCATTATAATCTTTTCCACTTCATACCTTTAACTTTAATCACATCTGTAAAGTCCCTCATGCCACGTAAGACAGCATATTTAGAGGTTCTGGAGATTAGGTCATAGGTGTCTTTTGTAAACCATTATTCTGTCTTTCACAACTTCTGAAATAAAACTTCATGTTTTGGATTACCATTCATATTTTCACCTTTAAATATTCTCATTGTCAAAAAACCAATAACATGATTACTTATTAATTTATAATCTTATTTCTTGTTTGGATTTTTCAGATATCATGGTCTGCTTATAAATTTCTTACCAGTAAATGACCTAGCTGATTGACTGAAGATAACTGAGTACATTTTTTTAATGCCTTTAATCTAGATGATGAACAAAACAGGCTTACTTTATTCTGATTATTCTATCCCATTTATGGGCTACCCAACTATCTGGAATACTAAATCCAGGTAAAGCACTTTCTTTCTTCTTCTTTTTTTTTTTTTTTAAATTAACATATAATGTATTATTAGCCCCAGGGATACAGGTCTGTGAATCACCAGGTTTACACACTTCACAGCACTCACCATAGCATATACCCTCCCCAATGTCCATAACCCAGCCACCGTCTCCCTACCCAACCCCCAGTAAAGTACTGTCTTGCCTCTATACAGGTGCACATGATTTTACCCTATTTTTGAAAACCCCTCTTCAACTTCTCATGCCTCCATATACCCTTTTACTTTTGAATAGACCTGTAACAAGTAAAGAAACTGAATTAGGAATTCATTATCTACTCACAGAGAAAAGTCTGGGCTGGATGGCTTCACCGGTGGGTTCTTCCAAACATCTGAAAAAATAAATAGTAGCCCTTCACTAAATATTTTAGGAAATAACATCTCTGTACTCTTCTATGAGGCCAGTGTTATTCTGATATCAAATTCAGACAAAGCCATCACAACTAAACTACAAACTGATATTTCTAATGACATAGATGCAAAAATCTTTATTTGATATGTACAAGTAGTAAGTGTTGGTAAAGATGTGGAGAAACGAACCTTCACGCATGACTTTTGAGAATGTAAAATGGTGCAACCACTTTGAAAAAGAGTTTGGTATTTCTTCTTAAGTTAAACATAATTTTTTACCAGATGACTCAAGAATTCCATGCTTAGGCTATAACCAAGAGAAATAAAAACTTACATCCACACAAAGACATGTAGGCAAGGGTTCATAGCAGTATCATTCCTAAGAGTCAAAAAATGGAAACAACCCAAACATCCACCAACTAAAGACTAGATAGACATAATGTGGTGTATTCATACAATGGAATACAATTTGGAATACAAAGGAATAAGCTACTAATACAGTCTACAAATGGATGAACTTCAGAAACAAGCTAACTGAAAAAGCCAGACAGTAAAGGAACACTATACTAGAAGTTTCAGCTTATAATAAATGTCTAGAATGTCCATCAATGCTTATCTGAGGCTTGGGGAATGAGTGAGTATAGACTGTAAGGCGGCAAGGAAAACTTGTGGGATTATAGAAATATTTAAAACCGGAGTCTTGTTAGGGTGGTACAGTTGTATAAATGTACTAAAATTCACTGAATTATACACTTCCAACGAATTAATTTCAGGGTACTTACATTACACCTCAGAAGAGAAGCTGGGAATATTCTTCCTCTAAATTAAAGTGTTTTGTGCATGAACACAAATATATTTTCAGCATGCCTTTTGATGATAATTATTTGTTGGAACATTTTTTTAAAAAACCAAATGGATCTTTTTAAAATAGAAGAATGGATACATATCCCCCATCTTTGTATCAGCTTTTTATTTCTTTTTCTTTTTTTTTTGGTCTAATGCGTTCCTGGGTCATCACAGCTTGTTATTTCTTTGCTTGCTTCAACGATGGGAATAGACATCCTTAGAATCATGACTCACTTTAATGAAATGGTTTGACTGGGAGAAGCAGGTGACAGTCAGATTGTAATGGATGTGTACACTTTCTGATCACAGCACCTCACACTCTTTCCTATTAGGAAGTGGTTCCACACTAATGTACTGGATTTGATGATTTGAAAAGACATGTCTCTCAGGTTGCCATTATGTATAAATCTCATATTTATAGGTGTAGTGGAAAAGCTATGGGTATTTTGACACAATAGGTCCAAATTTTGATGAAACCAGTTCCTTGATGCATTGTGGTCAAGGTGTTTAACCTCCCTAAGATTCAGTTAATACGTTTGCCAGTGGAGATAATGCTGACTCCAAAGATGGTGGCAGAAGATCAAATAATTATGTACAGTGCCTATCATACCGTAGGAACCCAATACATTGTTACTATTTTTTTTTTCATTTTTTGGTGCTTTCCCCCCTCTCTCTATATACAGTTGTATATAGTTATATATACAGTTTCATACATGTGGTTATATATACACACAGTTTCAGAGAATTATATATATGAATATAGTTATATATATAGTTTCATATACATATATATATATATATATATACACACACATGGTTATACATAAGTGTTTCATGGACTATGCTACAAAAATATTGATTTAATAGCAAGAGGTGTACTTAATGCCATGCTTTCAGTCAATATTATGACATTTGGGAGATACTGAATGATCATAAGATGCTCTACTTTCACATAGGTAAAATAGGAATCAAAAAGTACCAGGAATTTGTAAATATTCCATGATGGATTATTATCTCTTTAAAATTATCAAGTCATTTTTTTCTGTACCATGTTAACTGATATCACAGATATATGCTAGTTTGTATATTCAGGAACTGTTCTTAGATGCACACAATTTATCCAAAGGATAACACAATAACAACAAAATAACACAATTTATCCTTTGTATAAATTGTCAAAGTATCATACTCAGATCTAGTAGATAAACACTGAACATTTCTTGTCTGTGCACTGATCATTTTCAGCCTCCGTGTCATCCCTTGTCCTACTTTATTTATAATAATACTTTTGATATTATTATAATCAAATCTTACTAACCTGAGAGTCACCAGTTCCCTCATAACACAACACAATATGGCTTGACATGACTTTGTTTAAATGTATCATATGCATATTTCGTAGCTTCATTATCGGAGAATAACCTTATTAATGTAATTATTATTATTCTTTTTACTTATAGACTCCTGGTGGCTGTTTCAATTAATCTATCAGTTCTAAGGTTTGCAGGGCTATTTACGATGTGGGAAAAATGTATTTATAAGCGAAGTTTTAAAGAAAAAGGCAAGTTAACAATTATACATATAAGTAATCGAAGATTATTACAGAAATTGAATATGTAAATAATCAAGGGTGACATTTAAAAATTATATAAATGCTAATAGAGCTTATTATTTGTTGATTCACTTATTTATCTCTTTAATTACTGTATTAGTCAACTTTGCTGGAGTAATTGAGGTCTTTAAAAAATCTTAGTGATGGGGGCACCTGAGTGGCTCAGTGGGTTAAAAAAATCTTAGTGATGTATAAGAACAAATATTTATTTTTGTCTGAAATGGACTTTCATAGTAGCCACCCCTATCTTAGACATGCCATTATCACAGCAGAGGGAAAAGTACCTAAAAGTTGGAGTAAATGGCTTGCAAGGCCCTGTTCACGTTTCTTTGGCCAAAACAAGTTCTGATGGGTGGGGCAACATTGCCTTCCCTCAGGAGATATGAAAGGACATTGCAGGGAGAGGCGATGAATAACACTAGTATCAAAATCAGGAGTGAAGGGCACCTGGGTGGTTCAGTGGGTTAAGCCTCTGCCTTCAGCTCAGGTCATGCTCTCAGGGTCCTGGGATCGAGCCCCGCATCGGGCTCTCTGCTCAGCAGGGAGCCTGCTTCCCCCTCTCTCTCTGCTTGCCTGCTGCCTGCTTGTGATCTCTCTCTCTCTCTCTCTCTCTGTGTCAAGTAAATAAATAAAATCTCAAAAAAAAAAAAAATCAGGAGTGAATATTTAGAATAGTTGGAAGTGATACCCTAATCTGCTATCTACTATTATTTTCATTATTTTTATTACATTCAGCAAATATTTTTTATCGTTCTTACAATATGCTTGTCACTGTTCCAAGTTTCAAACATATTAGCTTACTTAGCCTTTATAACAGTCCTATGAGGTACGCACTGGTATTACCCCTAGTTTGCAGACAAGAACATTCTGACCCAATGGGGTTTAGTAAAGCTTCCCAAAGTTAGAAAAGTTTGCAAGTAAATGCCTGAGTTTCCAGGCTGACCTAAGTATCCTGACTCCAAGATCTACTATACTTTTCAGTTTCCACCTACAGATAGCCAGGGAGGCAGGGCATTAGAGCCGTTAACTCAGGATTTATTTTTTTCTTTTTTATAATTTTCTCTAGTTGCAGAATTCTTCATAAAGATTTTTTAAAATTTCTTTACTCTTCTAAAATAAATGACACAGGGTGCCTGGGTGGCTCAGTGGGTTAAAGCCTCTGCCTTTGGCTCAGATCATGATTCCCCAGGTCTGGGATTGAGCCCCACATCGGGCTCTCTGCTCAGCAGGGAGCCAGCTTCTCTCTCTCTCTCTGCCTGCCTCTCTGCCCACTTGTGATCTCTGTCAAATAAATAAATAAAATCTTTAAAAATAAAATAAATGACATAATACAGACTCTGAGAAACTACAACCTGTTAAAAATCTCTTATTTCTTATAAAATCTCTCATGAGAAAACATTTTTGGTCATTTGATTCAATCTTCTGATTATATCACAGTATCTCCTGCCCCACCCCACCCCATGCCCATGCAATTTACAGGGTGACTCTGTCTTTTCCCTTTTGTCACCAGCATGGAAAGAAACAAGTTTCTAATTCTCACTATACTGAACTGAATCACTTAACCTAACTACCTAACATCAAAACTGATAGATAATTATACTGTTAGAGGCCAGATGCACACAAAGAGTTGAGATGAATGCTCTATGTACATGTCTCCTCTTTTTCAGACATGGTGTATGCCAACATCAATAATGCGGGACTTCTGTGGTGTGGTGACCTGTTAAGGTCACTTTGTGTATTCTAATTCATATTATTCTTGTGCCCATTGTGGGAACAATTTGTTTTTACGGGTCCTTTTTTCTTTCTCTTTCTAGTAATATTACCACTTCATTTTTATTGCCCTGATTTTAACTTTCTGGAGATGGAGTGCTAATCAATCTAAAAGTCATTTCATTCAGTGGTATGTTGGCTTTGTTTTATCTACAGTGATAATTCCCAGTCAGGTGTGGTTATTTGCAAGTAGTGTCTCCGTCAAAGAAGAGTGATTTGAACCAAGTACTTCCTATAAGCATATGCTAATATTTCAGAGACAAGTTCATGGTTGCCAGAGGGAAGGAGAGAGGGATGGGGAAAATGGGTGAAGGGAATGGGAGACCCAGGTTTCCAATTATGGAATGAGTAAGTCCTAGGATGAAAGGTATAGCATAGAGAAAATAGTGTAACAGTGTTTGTTGTATGGTGACAGATGTTAGCTATACTTGTGGTGAGCAAAGAATAACATTTAGACTTGTTGGCACTGTGTTTGAGTAAAGGACAGACAGGACTAGGTAGGAAGAGACAGGTCGGGGGTGCTACAGGACCAGGCTCACAGAAATCCCATATGTGGAAAATGTTAAGAGGAGATAGTAAGCAGAGAGAAGGGAACATAAAATCCATCTTGTTTGTCCTAAATATAGATAAGATATTTACATGATGCTTTCAAATCTACCTTCTTTGTCCTAAACATAGCTGAGGTAGTTACATGATAGTTACAGACCCATGTTGTTTGTCTTAAATGTTACAGATGAGATATTTACCAAGTTCCCTGGTCAAAACTGACCATAAAATCCCTCAGTAGCAACCCATTCTGGACCCCTCTCCCTCTAGAGAGCTCTCTTTTCTTTCTGTTATCACCTTCATTTAATAAACTTTCACTTCATTTCACCCTTTTATGTGGGTGAGATTCATTCTTCCACTCCATGGGACAAGAACCCTTCATCCCTGCGACATGTTGTCTACCTGAAACTAATGTAACATTGTGTGTCAACTATACATCAATTAGAAGGAAAAAAAAATCAGTATTTGTCCATTTCTGGGGACATGCATCACCCAATCTAATAATCCCTTTTGAGAAGGTAGAGAAGTCATCACTACTCTGTATCTATTTTCTTTTTATTTTTTTAAAGATTTTATTTATTTATTTGACACAGAGAGAGAGTGTGTGCACAAGTAGGCAGTGAGGCAGACAGAGAGAGAGGAAGGGAAGCAGGGTCCCTGCTGAGCAGAGAGCCCGATGCGGGGCTCGATCCCAGGACTCTGGGATCATGACCTGAGCCGAAGGCAGAGGCTTAACCGACTGAGCCAACCAAGTGTCCCTGTATCTATTTTCTTATCTGTGAATGGAGATAAACATATTTGTTCTACTCATGGATTTTTATAATGGTATAATGTATCTGCAAGCATACTGTGAATAATTAAGCATGAGAAGTTATTGCCATACTAAGACGAATAACATAATAGCAATTACTTATTTTTTTATTTCATTAAATGATTAAAAAGAATAATTGAATCAATGTCCTGACATGGATACACAAATCAACTTCATGCAACAGCCCTCTTAACACTCAGATACTTCTAAAAGTGAAATCCTTTGGTAACTGCTTTGTCCATAATGTTCTTAGGGAGACACTGTGATAGAAATAATTCCAAATTATACATGTTCATTTCAGTGGTTGACTTTGTGCTCTAATCATATCGCCTATTTCAGGTTTACTTAGGACAATGAATTAAAATTCAACAGGATGGATAACTCAGTCATTGCTCACTCTACCAACCAATTTTCTCAGAATTTGATTATGCTTGAAATAAATGTATTGAAATAGTAGTCAAGAATCTGGTTGAGGCTGTGTATAAAAGACATTTATATTATAATGAAGGTTCATTTTCTTCTAGAGACTATAGCATACTAACATGCTGGGTGGCATTAAAATATTGTTATTAACCACAACTCAGACTTGGATTCACTATTACATGTGAGCAATCAGGGGAGGGTTGAAGGACATGTACCAATGCTGAGCTCGATAAGCATTGAGCAGGATATTTGAGCTCGCCATGCGAACAACACTGGGGTGCGCAGACATTAATCTTTTCACGTTATCAAACTTCTGAGTTCTCTTTTTTTCTTCATTTAGAGCAATATTCTGGGGAGTTTTCAAAAGGGCTTATCAAATTGAAGTCTCTACAAACTATTCTTTTCCTTTTATGAACCCAGAGAACCATCAACAATTTTTAAAACAGTATTTCCCTGATTTTAATCCTCAACCTTCTACCAGGTTTTCACTTTTCAGTTTGCAAGTTTGATCAGGTAAAAATATCATTGTTCCTTTTATAGAGTAAGAATGTCTATTGATACTTAACTGAGGAGTGAAGACATAATTAATTATAACTTCCAATTATCAATTCCCTGATATGTGTCAAGCAAAGGGCTCAAGGTACTCTGTAAATATTTTTTCATCCCTTTAAACATATTCTCTCAAAAATAAATCTTTGTTGAATTGTTTACAAAATAAATTTATAGTGGTATTTCCATTAAAAGATTATTTGAATTTCCTAAGGTCACAGACTCATTAGAAATGAAAGAATTGGGGTTGAGCTCCCAAGCTTTTTCCATAACCTTACAACTTTCCCCTAAGAAAATGGGCAGTTTTTGCTGTCCATACTTAATCTCCTGTCTTGCCCCATTCAGTTTATCATGGGGATTGTATACATTTAAAAACCAATTTGACCAATGTATTTCCAACAAACAGAGAGGATTTTTTAAAAAGGTTATTTATTTGTTTTGAGGGGGAGAAAGAGTCTTAAGCAGACTCCAGCCCTATGCAGGGCTTGATCTCATGACGCCGAGCCCACGACAGGAGCAAAAAACAAGAGTCAAATACATTATCAACTGCACCATCTAGGTGCCCAGAGAATGTCTTTTTTTTTTAAACTGAAAGTCACTGTAAATGACAATGATTGAGTCAAACCTGAAGAGCAAATACTGATTGGAAGTAAAAGGGAAAAGAAGGATATATCTACAACATGTGGTTCTATATTTAGCAGTCCCTATTATGTATCATATTAGATAAATTAAAAACATAGGTAGGTTCCTGAAGACCAGAGAGAAAAGACAAAGATACGTGTTAAAGAGGAAACCATGCTAAATACCAAGATGAGAAAATTTTGAGCAGAGAAAAGTAACTTGAAACCCCAAGATAATGATTACGATGGCAAAGTCAAGGCACCAAGAGAATGCCTATAACCTGAGATATTGTTACTGAGGTGGAGAAATCCTTCAGCTCTCTGCTGAACTAGGAAGCAATGGAAGCCTGAAGCTGACTCAAGTTTTGAGAATTGAAGAAGGCAAGTCACCTTCCTTAGAAAACAAAATAAATAACTCGCCCCAGGAATCTGAAGATAAGAGAAAACCCGTCAAAATTCAATGAATTTACTTTTAGCCAAACTCAATGGCTAGAGATTATAATAAGAAAACACAATTTATGTAAATACTCTTTGTATACTACCACAAGGATTTAGAAGATTTCAGGCCAAATACAAGTAATTTTTCAGGTTTTCATCATGCATCAACTGAGGGACTTGCTACAAATCAAATATGAAGTTACCTAATGCAGATTTCAAAAGATGTAAGATCATTTTACATCAATGTGAAATCGCAGACATTTGGAGCACAACCCTCATTTTGAAGGGTGGTTACCACACTTCTTTCTTGCTTTTAATTGGCTTTCACTTTTATTCAGTAGTTCACAAATATATCATAGAAATCTTTAGAACCAACACGTGTTCACTAAATTGTGGTAATATCTAATATCTAATAGCTTCATATTCACCAGTGATTTCCTTTTCATTTTGATATAAAACTCAGAAATCCCAGTAGGCCCAGGGCCAGTACAGGATTTGGCCTATTCTGGAATCCCTAACTGCTCCAACACATCCTCTTGCTTACTGCCAGCCCCTAATAGCATTATGCAATCCTTCACCATTTATTTTTATTTATTTATTTTTATTTTTAAAAGATTTTTATTTATTTATTTGACAGAGAGAGAGAAAGAGAGGTCATAAGTAGGCAGAGAGGCAGGCAGAGAGAGAGGGGGAAGCAGGCTTCCTGCTGAGCAGAGAGTCTGATGTGGGGCTCGATCCCAGGACCCTGGGATCATGACCTGAGCCAAAGGCAGAGGCTTTAACCCACTGAGCCACCTGGGTGCCCAAATAACCCATTTCATCACCGTTTTTGTTGCTTTCCTTTTCTAGATTATCTATTTCCCCCACACTGACCCACAAACTACTAGTCATTCTTCAAGATGCAGGTCAAGTATGACCCTTTTATGGTGACACTCTTCCTGACTTTTTGCATCTATCATACCTGAGCATTGTCCGTCGTATTCTACAAGGATCTTGTGCATCTCTCTAGTGTGGTGATGATGACTGTTCTGTTTGTCCTTCTTGTTTGCCCCCATCTCTCACTATGTGGTCAGGTTATTGAAGGCACAGTCTGTGTTTTATGAAGTATTAAGCTCCAGGTCCTTTGGAGCACATCCTAATAGATGTATAGTGTTTGTTGGCTCATGGTCTGCCCAAATTCCATTATTCCATAAATGAAGAAATTAAGGTCCAAGAGGGTAAAAAGACTTGCCCAGGGTTACACAGGTGGGTATTATACCTAATGACTGTTAAATAGGAAGTTCTAAAAGACAATACACGAAGTCTGTATTAAGACAAATTATTTGTACAGGTGCAAAACATGCAAGGAGTTCAAAATCGCGGCAGCTTCTATGTGGAATAAAAATGTAATCATCATTTGTAAAGCACACAACAAAATTACGGGGAAGCAACCAGTTCTTTCTCATCCCAAACTCCCATAAGTATGAAAACAAACATAAAAACACCTGTTCTGTGGTCACTGCTTCTAGGCTACCTTCTTAAAATGAAATGCATTTTCCTCCCCTAGGAGATCAGGAAGCAAATTTGGTTTAAAACTGCTACAAAATATCCTACATCATGGAAACACAAGGAAGGGCTCAGTTCTTTTTGACACAATACAACCACTACCAAGAAACAAAATAAATTCAGTGAAATAAATCAGAGAAATAGGTTGGTTGGCGCTACAAAGGCAGCATTTTCTTTAAAACAAAGAGGATGAATTGTTGCTCTGAGTTAATTCAGTCTTGTTCATCTTTAATTTTTATGATGTTTATGCATGTTTTCAGATGTAGTGGATTTATCTCTGGTCCACCAGTTTCCTCCTTGCAAGCCACTGAAAAACTTGGAAGTTCTGCTGAGCAGCTTAGTTTTCAGGAATGATGTCACTAAACTTTGGGGTAGGGCTCCTGGAAAGTACATAAGAGATGGGGATCAGAAATTTGGCTGACTCCTTCTCTAGAAAGAAACTTCAAGGTATGTAGACGGGAACACACCTCTCCTGGAGCAAAGGAGAACAATCTGCTGAAAACACAGACTAGATATTTCGGCAATTGTACGTTTTCTGAATAGCCCTGATTGAGAAATAGATTAATAAAGTGCATTATAAACAGGAAGAGAGGAGCCCCTCATCTGTTCCTTTGGACCGGAGGAAGCATCTCACACAGACCTATCAATGCCCATGACCCTAGTTTCTCCAGGACTGAAGGGTCAAACCCCAATCCATCCATGTTTTATTTTCATCTGTCCATAGAGTACTTTCGCTTTCCCAGTATTCATCTGTAATCATTGCCTTATCGCATCATCGAAATATTGGTATCAAGTAAATGTTACGATCACCATTTGAAACATGAACAAAAGTAGGCTTAGTATATCATATGGTTTCGCTTATTTGTGGAGCATAAGGAATAACGTGGAGGACATGGGGAGATGGAGAGGAGAAGGGAGTGGAGGGAAATTGGAGGGGGAGATGAACCATGAGAGACTGTGGACTCTGAGAAACAATCTGAGGGTTTTGGAGGGGCGGAGGGTGGGAGGTTGGGTGAAACTGGTGGTGGGTATTGAGGAGGGTGTGTATTGCGTGGAGCACTGGGTGTGGTGCATAAACAATGAATTCTGGAACACTGAAAAGAAATTTAAAAAATAAAAATTAAAAAAAAAAGTAGGCTTAGAGAAGAGATGACCGGGCCATAGAAATTTTCTTTTTTTCCATCTGATTTATACAACATAATACAGAATTGGGAGACAGAAAGACAAGGGCCCAACTCCAGGTTTAGCTACAAGGTCATTGTGCCATCACAGGCAGGTGACTTCACTTCTTTAAGCCTCGGTTTATTTTCTGAGAAATGGAAACATCAATACAACCAAATTGTTGCAAGGATCAAGGCGAATAAAATCTGAAAAAAAACATCTTAGTATAGAGTAGATAAGAATCAATAGATTTAAATTCCTTTTCTATTCTAGGTTTCCACCAGGCAGGGATGTTTGTTTGTTATTTTGAAGACACTGGTAGAAACAGTGCCACTCTTACAAAGCTTGTGTAAAAATGTAAGAATTATTTACCAGAGAGACACTTTGAAATTTTAAACCTGGATTTCCCAGTGGCAAATAACTTTATATTAAAAGAATATTCAAAATAAGTGTACTGGTATAGCTGGCATCTGTTTTCTCTGAAGAAAAAAAAAATTGTGAAATGTTAATAGACAACATCTCCCCAAATGCTGGGACATCTACCAAGTATCAACATACCTGGCTTTCTCTGGTAGAATTAGATCTCAAAGGGGAATTTGCTTTGCAAATACTTGACCAAAAAAAAAAAAAGGTGCAGATACAAAATACTGTACACGTATCTTTATGGTGGTTAATTCAAAATGTCATAAAAGTAAATTTAAAGAAGCAGGTAAATTAATTCATTTGCAGCCCAAAGCCAACTTTCAATCTTGTTTTCCCTGGATATTTCTATCTGAAAACCCTCTGAGATTTCCAGTGGCAGAAAGTCTATTAATTTTCCATGCACTTGTTGATGCAAAAGCTATCAGGATTATGGGTTGAATATTTCTAGTGTAGGGAAAGTACGGGATGCAATTAATCTCTGTGAACTAAAATATACCTCTTTTCATTAATCTTTTATTGTAAATGAGCAAAGTAATTGAACCAGTACCACACTGTCAGAATGAATGCAATGCCGGTGGGATATGCTTGAGAGAGCACATACTGATTGAGTATTAAATATCTAACGGCAATAATTTATGGTTCATTACCTCTTTTGGAGTTTCTTAGTTGCATAGGGCTTGAATTCTAAGTAGTCAGACTTTTAGTAGCTAACGGCTTTCGGATGCTGAAGGCAGCGAGTGCACATGACACAATCTCTTCAATTTGGACTTTTTCATACTTAGTTGAACCAAATTCTGAGACTATTTCCAAGCGGGGCTCATTGTTTTAAAGACAGAACGTTGTCATCTCCTCATCTCCACATGCCCTCCTGCACACGCTGCCGTGGTGCATTCACGAAGTGTCAGGTGACGTGGACACAGGTATGTGAAGAGGGAGCTAACCTCTTAGATTAGAAAGGGCACAGATCCTGCCCCTTCCAGAGATGTAAATCCCCTGCCAGCTCTCTGGTGGCCGAGACACCTCAGCTTTTTGTATCAACTGACGCTAGCTTCCTTAATTGTATTCTGCCATCCCCTGTGGCACAATTTCACTGCACATAGAGATGGAAGGCTTTTTCCCCACTGGTAACAAAATATGATCAACCTGAACCAATATGTTAGAAATGCGTGTTTTGGATTTGAAGATTAGGTCTAGTCAGACTTCATGCAGTTTGAAAACAAACAGCGTTAAGGGAAAACAATATGAGCCCTACATCTACGGCGAAGAGATCCTGTAGCTGTGTATCAGTTGTTGGCTTTTAAACAAATTCCTTTATTCCAGGTTACCTCAGTGTCCTACGGAGCAGTTAATGTTCTAGTTGGATTCCATTTTTCTTTTTCAGAGCACAAGTCTGTCTTTTTCGATTTATAGTATTTGCTCAATATACAATGTTGCTTAAATGCAATTTCAAATAAAAGAATATAGACTTTGGATATGATTTGGAAGTAGGTATATAGTCATGTATGAAAATGTCTAACTTTTTATGGTACCCCTTTAGCCTTTACCCATATTAAATAATGGTTTAAGAAGGACATTTGAAATAATTGGTACCTTCTTTACTCCTGAACCTTAAGTCTCTCTCTCCCCTGTTCCTGTTATAGTTTTTATTCAAAGAAGGTGTTATTTTATTGCATTATTAAAAAAGGAACTCAGAAAACCCTATAACTGCTTTTTAAATAGTCGCATGCAGAGAACAAATGACAGAGAAGGAAAAAAAAAACTGCAACAGTAGAAAAGATAGATCTCATAAATAATAATCAAAGGTCAAATCTAGCAAAGATCAGGAAGCCTTGAAAAAATAGTATCTTGGAAAATGTCTACAGATTCCAGATGATAACATTTCATCGGGTGATTAAATTTGGTGGCTAATGCCCAAACTTCTTTACACAATGATAGAAAGAATTTGTTTTGTGCTCCTATATAGTTTCTCATTTTGAAAAAGGAAAATTACATAAAGTAAACAGATAGGAAATCAATCATATTATTGGTGGGGAATGACTAGAAGCCTTGATCCCAAAGCACTAGACGGAGTTAACTTTAGGTAACTCGGCAATGCCTGCTATTTCAGGAAGGAAGTAATGTCAAAACAATGATGGCTTCCACTGTGGCCTGTAAGGAGAGAGGAAGATTATAAAGTAAGTGACCTTAAGAGTGTGATGGGACCCATGGAACCAGAATGAGAAAAGAAAGGAAAAAGGAAGATGATTGTATGCCCACTACATTTCCCCAAGCCCAGTAAGATTGGTTTTGGGGTAAAAAGAATCCACAGTGAAAAACAATGAAGTCCTGAAAGAAATAGAAAAAGGCAGGTGATGTCCTTTCAAGGGGTTACGAGCCTAGAGCATTATACATTTAAAAAAGGAATAATGATAACTAATAAAAACATTTAGGCATTTACTAGGATGATATTTCTAGTGAGTGAAATGCTAGTAAGTGGTCTAATTATTGCACAAGTGTGACTGTCTGGCCAGGAAGACTTATTTAAAGAAATAAGAACTTTAAAATTCACCAAAATTTCAGTATGTTGCTAGTGAAATAAGTTATGGTATATTCACTTGTTAAAAAATCTATGCAGCTGTGAAAAAGAACGAGACACTTTTATGTAGAAATATGGAAAAATATCCGCAGTATATGATAATGTATAACAAAAGCAAAGTGCAGAAAGCATTACAGTGTGCTGTTCCATATTAAAAATGAAACTGTGTATCTGTATGCATGCGTGAAACATTGTGGCAGGCAGAATGAGAGTCCCCAAGGTTGTCCACACTCTAATCCTTCTTGAAACTGGTGCATATGTTACTTTACATAGTGAAGGAAACTTTCAGATGTGATAAGGTGAGGAGATGGGGAGATTATTTTGGATTATCTAGAAGTGTGCAATCAAATCATATAAATCCTTAAAAGGAGGGCCTTTCTTGGCCGTAGAACCAGAGAAATGACTGCATGAGAAAGATTCAGCCCAGCATTGCTGGCTTTGAAGATGATAGGAGGCCACAAATCTAGAATGCAGATGGTCTCTAATAGCTTGAAAAGGCAATGAAATGGATGCTTCCCAGAGCCTTCAGAAAGGAGCACAGGCCTGGAGTCATCTTCCTTTTAGCTTAGTGTGCCCCGTGTCAAACTTAGATCTAAGAAACTGTAACAAAATAAATAGATGTTGTCTTAACCTTGTTTTTATTTGTTATGGCAGCAATAGAAAACGAATAAACTCTATTAAAAATGTATGCATATGTTTGCTTTTATTTGCACAGACTACTTCTATAAATATACAAAATATATTGGGGACATTTCTTTCTATGGAGCAAGTACTGAGTGGCAGGAGACAGATAAGGATAGGTGACTTTTACGGTGTATCTCTTTGTACATTTCAGATTTTGAACCATCTAAATTTATCTATTCCCAAAATAAGTATACATAATTTAAAATAAATATAATAACATTGCCCTTCCTTCATTTTGAAGGGTATGGGCCATATCAAATTGGTGTGCAATGAGGCATCACATTCTTAAATAAGCTAGAATTTTGAGAAGAGATACACTTGATTATTGGCCGAACAGATAGTTTTGTTCAGATGTGGGTATGAACAAATGAAGGCTTACTTTGTTAACTCAATTTACATTTTCTTGTGACTCATTTCTTTTTCTAAACCAAATGCTAGTTGATATTTTATTTATGTCAAGTCAATTTCAAAGTGAGTTAACTCATTAAAACCTATTCAATCATTCAACATGTATCAATGTCCATCGGGGGCAGGAATCGAAGATTTAGAGATGAATCTGACATAGTCTTTAACGTAAAGAAACTCCTCAGGAGATACATCTTTAAGCAAATAATTACAGGAGGCATATTTATTCTATATGGGGAATGATATGGGATTACAGAAGAGTAATCCAGGAACACCATCTGGGGAGGAAAAATATGGTTTAGAATAATTCTGGCAATAACTAAACCATGTCCTTTATGGAAATTAGTAAAAAATAAACCAAGACTCTCCCTCAAGATTTTTTATAATCATCTGTTAAAAGTGTTGTCATAAATGTACCATTCTATAAGCAGGGACCCCTAGACTAGGGAAGCATACACATGGCAATCCTGATTGTTAAGAAGCAGAAATATTTCCCTTTAGGATCCATCTGGATATTCAGCAGGCTCTCATCTCTCATTTTCAGAATTTTTGAAAAAAGATTTTATTTATTTACTTGAGAGAGAAAGAGAGAGAGAGAACATGAGCAGGGGGAGTGGCAGAAGGAGAAGGAGAAGCAGGCTCCCCACTGAGCAGGGAGCCCAATATGGGGCTCAATCCCAAGACTCTGGGATCATGACCTGAGCCAAAGGCAGACACTTAACCAACTGAGCCACCCAGGCGCCCCACCTTTTCAGAGTCTTCTTATAAACATCTTTTTTTAGAGACAAAAGCACAAATAGATAAGTCAGGGTATTTCATTTTCAAAAATGTAGATTTTCCCTTTTTCGGGGGAATATGAAGGGAGGTTATTCGACAAATATGATGACTCAGTCACCCAAACTTTGAGTGTGGTCCTAAATATTTTCTTACAGTCAGTGCATCCTGTAACTGGAATACGTGTCAACCACCAGAGGAAAAGAAGACTTCAGCCACACAGACAGCTTGACTGAAGGTAGCATCTGATTGACGGCTGATACTGAACTAACTATAAAAAGTGGTCTCTTTACAGCGGTTCTGGCTGAAGGAGCTTCAGTGTGAGAGCGGAGAGTGGATTCAGATCTGGTTCGGTTGGGCATCAGGAGAGAGGTAGGGCGAGAGAGATATCCGCAGGTCAAGAGAGACACATACGTAGGGATTTGGAATTTAATATTATGATTTTCAATTTGAAAATATGAACTTAAATTTTTAAATCTCTTTTTGGATCCTATTTTCTGAAGATGTGCAAATGTGTTCTCTATATTACACGTAAAAGAGTGAGGAGAGTTATTTCCTCACTATCCCCAATTTTTGAATATTTCACGAAATAGTGTATTTGGATCTGAATTATATAGATAAGAATCAACCAGTCAGTCTCTCTCTCTCACTCTCTCTCCCTTTTGTGTACAGCAGTAGCCCCAAGGGACTGTAAATACTTGTTTCCTGCGCTCCTTTTAGTTTACTGACAGCTCATGCATGTACGCATTGGGCAGGAAGACGTGTTTTCTAATTACAAATCTATATTGTAAGTTCATCTTCTTTTCAGCTATTAGGATTTCCCTCCCTCAGACTTCATCAGACATTTATTTGTTAAGTCAACACTCTGAATAAATGATTAACCTATGTAAAAGTGTTACATAGACATTCATTGAAAAAAAAAACACGAAAAAGATTCATTGACTCATTGAATCTCTACTGTTTGCCAGGCATAAAGCTGATTCTTAGATTGCAGGATGTTGACAATCCTAAAAAGACACCAAAGTGTGTCCGGCTTGAGATCAATTCCCTTCTGCGCCAGACTCAGTTCTCTCACTTTTAAAATGGGGAGGGGGGGAAACATGATTGACTTCCAGGTTCCCTGGAGTATGCATACCATTTTGTACACTACCTAGGAAGAGGAAATACGTGATCATGTTATTAAATACTTTTTATAGGGGTGCCTGGGTGGCTCAGTGGGTTAAGCCTCTGCCTTCGGCTCAGGTCATGATCTCAGGGTCCTGGGATCGAGCCCCACATCAGGCTCTCTGCTCAGCAGGGAGCCTGCTTCCCCTCCTTTCTCTCTGCCTGCCTCTCTGCCTACCTGAGATCTCTGTCTGTCAAATCAATAAGTAAAAAATCTTAAATACTTTTTATCTACAACTGGGTTGTGGGACTGGGTATCAGGGAAGGATGAACTCTTTGTGCGCAAAACCAAGGGTCTGTGCTTCCATTGATACCAAGTCATCCTCAGACCATGGGAACCTGAAAGAATATCATGTCCCTTAATATATGTGGGGCTAAAATTTAAAATTCATCCATTTATTGTTCCAGTTCAAGTGCCTAAGAAGTGACTTTTGGATGATTCTGAAAGGTCAGTGCACCATATTTCCCTGCCAGTACATAACGTGTGGGAATGTGCTTCTTATTCCGTTTAACACAGAGTGACCTTGTCTATTGATTTAATGAGGAAATTATACATGCTGTACTCTCCTATTTAGCAAGGGGTTTTGTGCTGAAGGTATATCAAAGGAGCATATTACCATGAGGAGTTGGGTGCAGCATAGCCATATGGCAGAGAGAAGGCCACAGCAATAGAGCAGATGACCTGTGGTGTCTCAGACGAGGCATCTAGAAGGACATTCTGGGAAGTGGCAAAGGGGTTAGCCACCGGGCAGCAGACATGTGTCCAGTAAATGGTGGCCTTGATAATTCAAATCCATTTACAGTGCCTATTCTTTGACACTCTGTTAAAAACCCAGGAAATGTGTTTTGCACTGGGCTTAGATGAAAATGAGGGAAAGCTAAAAGAGTAACTATTAACGTAATTACAAAAAGACCTGTTTGATCCACACTTCATATGCCCATATGGCTGAGTGTTCAGTGGACTTCAGTAGTTACCACTCTTCCAATAAGCCCTGTTAATTAGGTAATGGGAACATTCTCTCATTGTGACAACAGAGTTTTCTAACTCACTCAAATTAAAACAAGCTAATTTTGCGAAGCGTTGAGATACCAGATGGCCCCCAAGGTACACTCTGGTAAGCAGGCAGAGGAATCAGTGCCTTTGTGATCCATCATCCACTTTTGGGGGCTGGGAAAACAGCTTCTGGGGAAGTTTTTTGGAAACCAGGACACTGGTACTCATTATCTTATTTCCTGTCCGAGAAAATTAGATTATAAGATATTTATAGGCACAGGTGGAAACATACATTGTGCAGGTCTGTACGTGTGCTTAAGGATACCAAAAGGAGCTTCCCCACTAAACTCTGTGCTGTCTAAAGTGTATATGCTTCAGGTTCAGAGCAATGTGGTGGTATGGTATTCACCTTACCTTCTTTTCTCCCCATCTCTGCTGAAGTCAGCATCTGTTAAAGGGCAGCATGTAAGAACTGAGGCGATTTCAGAATTTCTGCTAATGGACACATTCAATTTATACAGAGAAGATTAAGACCTAGAGAAAATGCCTCTTTCAGGTCAAAAAGGGAGTTAGTGCAGGAGGAGGAGCTATGTTTCTCCCTCTGACGAGAGAAATTTCTACTTAAAAATAAAACAGCTTTATTAAGATAAAATTTACAAAGGATCAAGTTTACCCTTCCAAAGTGTACAATTCACTAGTTTTAACTGTCCCTTCCTCTCCATAGCTGAAGCTGTGACACCTGCTTATCAACACCTTTCTCATCCACAAGCTATATTTAAAATCTGAGAACAAAAACCTCCATCAGAAGCCCTGATAATAATGAAAATTCTTTAAATAGGAGCTATCAGTAGGTGCTGATAATTATGTTCAGCTC
Organism: Mustela erminea; assembly: GCF_009829155.1. NCBI lineage: Eukaryota > Metazoa > Chordata > Mammalia > Carnivora > Mustelidae > Mustela > Mustela erminea. Next base: position 38,211,213 of record NC_045632.1, read on the forward strand.
CTGTTTCTGTGTTCAACAAATACTTTTGAGCTCCTGTCCTGCGCGATACACTGTTTAGGCACTTAAAAACCATAAACCAAGGAAAAAAATATGCTTTTATGAAGCTACAGTCTACAAAGGGATGTGAAAAGATCCACAACATGTCAATTATACATTTTAGACAACGCTAAGTGTTGTAAGAAAAAAATGGAAATCAGAACAGTAAAAGAAATGGATGTGTGGATATGTATGGATAGTAGCAGGGAGGGGAGATTGGAATTTTGAGAAGGAAAGTCAGTGTAGACCCCACTGAGGAGGTGACGTTATACATTTAAATACAGAGACCAATTCTTTAAGAGATGTATTCACATATGTATTATTAATCTCTTTTTAAAATTAATTCGGCTACCATGTAGCACACGCATCAAGAGCACAGAGCTCAATGAATTTTCACAAAGTGAATATGCCTGCTAAAATTCATATTTTTATATAACAACATTGATGAGAGAGCGTGAGTAATGAGCCTAAGACCATACCACTCATAGGGGCCAGAGCCTAAATGCGGACTCCTATGACTCAGGTACTGTAACACTCCGCTGTTCATTTTTCTGCAAAGAAGAGGCCTCAAGGGCTAGACTCCAGACTTGGAACAGTCGATTGGGAGGGAAGTGAGTCTAGTGAATGGGGGATATTTTACTTTCCTAAACAATAGAGGAAGGGAATTAAGAAGCAACTTGCTGGGCATCCTTGTCCGTAGAAATAGAGAGAATGCTGCTATGTCTCTGAGTTACCACAGAGTGGCAGTGTCTTAGAGCTTAACTGAAGTTGGGCATTCCAAAAATCCCCAATTCAGTCCTCCTTTAGAACTTAATAGGTCTTTTTTTTTCTCCACACATTATTTTACAGATCATAGGTTTTTACATAGCCAAACATGGCTACAAGAAATTTATGTTTGTATGGAAAGTAACAAACACAAACCATAAAGACAATCTTTTGCATATATAATAGCTATCTCATTTATTACATGAAATAAAGTATAAGAATTGCACAAGATTTGCAATTCAAGCTATACCATATGACCAATGTTAACTAGACTTATTTAGATTATTTCATAACAAATACAAATACTGAATCATTACATTGTATACCTGAAACAAATATAATGTTATGTCAATTATTATTTCAATACAAAAGGAAAAAAAAGGAAGGTATATCTATACCATGGATTTCTTTGTCTACTGTAGACTACCTGGTAAGATCAACACTTCAACTGGGAAAATGTGAAAGACCAGATTAAAGAAAGACTGTGAAAAGACCCTGGGGACCCCTACAATTTGACAGGTGAATATTTAAGAGGTAAAGGAGATTTACAGAGACAACAGCTGTACCGCTGTCATTCATTCTGTACCAGGTTCCACCTGGAGACCTTTCTTATTCTTTAGCTGAGCTCTGCAGCAAGAATAGAAACCAAGCCAAGAATCTCTGAAATATGCAATGGAGTTCTTGGTTGATCTCAGTGTGCTGTGACAACCACTGGAGTTTAAGTTCTGTCAATGAAGGGGGATCCAGATAAAGGCACTGGGAGTGGGAACGAATCAGTGGTTGATGGATGTGTTTTCTTTGTTAAGTTTGAATTACTGCTGTACGTCTGCTAAGTCCCTCATTAGACTGTATTAATTTCCCCTTTACTATTTACAAGAGAATAGTCAAGGATAATAAAACCCTCTGTAGAAAGATGACATTCAAATCCTGCACAACATTTTAAACATAATATCTGGCATTCGATCACAACTCATGAGGCTTAAGAAAACAGGACCAGGATTTAACAATAACAAAAAGATGGATGGCGAACTGGTCCAGATAATGGACTTGTCACACGAACTGTAAAAGGGGATTAATTAATATATTAAAGACAAGGAGGAAAGAAGATGGGGGAATTTTACCAAAGCACTGGAGTCTTAAAAAAAAAAAGTCTCAGATTGAATTTTTACAACTGAACAAATGATTATTAGTAATAAGAACCACCACAGCAAAATCAGTTACAGCATACTGGGCCCAAGTAAAGAGAAGATGAGTGAACACAAAGAAAACTGGTAGAATATACCTAGGATAAAGGTCACAGAGAGAGAGAGAGAGAGAGAGAGAGAGCGAGCAAAAGGGGAAAAGCAAATATCCAGAAGTGTGTAAGATAGCTATGGCATATGGTGAAAAGTTCTAATATATATATTAGATCATAAATAATGACACAATATGTCATATCTTCTTCTTATATCTTATATCTACAATAAATAAATATCATATATCATATCTTTTATGATCTTCTTATATCTTATATCTACAATAAAATAAAGTCATAATATATATTAAGTCATAGGAGGCCCATCTGGGGGGATTAAAAAAATTCAACAGAAGTTTTATTCAAAGAAGTAAGGGTCTTGCTATTTTCTATAACTGACTAAAGATAATCACTTTATAGGTTCAGAATCTAAGCAGAGTAAACAGGAGAGGAAACACTCTCCATCACACCACCGTCCTACTGTTGAGCACCAAAGACCAAGAGGAAATCTTAGAAGTGGTACAGGAAGGAGGACAAGAGAAATGTGTAGAGTCATAAAAAGATTGACATTTGACTTTTAAATAGAAAAACAAAAGCCACCATTTAACGGGATGCCATATTTTGAGGAACTGAAGGAAAATAACCAGCAACTACAATTCTGTATATAGAGAAAATGTCTTTCACACAAAAAGAAAAACTTTTTTTTCTTAATTCCAAAGCATATGAAAAACATAGATTTTATTGTCAGACAACTGAAAGTAATACTAAGAGATATCCTTTAGTCAAGAAGTGGGGACATAGGCAAATGCATGAAGAGTGGAGAGAGACAGAAAGTTAAAACATGGTGAAATCTCCATGATTATTGGCTTTAAAGAGAATAATAATAATAATTACAGTAATGTAGTTATTACTGTTATAATCAATAGTCATGGAGAATTCACCATATATTTTTATATGTACACAACATGAGTTCTAAGATTTCTATTTCTTAAATAAGACATGAAAAGAACTAAGTAAAATGTAAAGATTAATTAGTAAATGGTACAGAATTTACATTAACAGCGCCACCTTATAAAAAGATTCCACCTAGAGAGTAAAAAGAAGACCCAAAGAGTAAGACAAAACACTACACATAAAAACACACACAGAACTTTTCTTCTTCTTCTTTTTTTTTTTTTAAAGATTTTATTTATTTATTTGACAGACAGAGATCACAAGTAGGCAGAGAGGCAGGCAGAGAGAGAGAGGAAGGAAAGCAGACTCCCTGCTGAGCAGAGAGCCCTATGTGGGGGCTCGAACTCAGGACCCTGGGATCATGACCTGAGCTGAAGGCAGGGGCTTTAACCCACTGAGCCACCCAGGTGCCCCACTTTTATTCTTCTTATATCCATAATAAAGAACTGCATTTCAATAAAACAAAATAGACAATTCAGTAAAAAGCAAAACAAAACCACAAAAAGCTTGGCAAATGACTTCCATAGGCAAGTTCCCCAAAATAATATCCAATAACCACCAATTTTGAAGAAAGACTCCACACTAACATCAACAATATAACATTGTGTGTTAATAAGAATGGCTAAAATAATAACATTAAAAACTAGAAGATACCAAGCATTATGATGCTGTGAAAAAGAACTCTCACATAATACAGGTAGGAGTATAAATTGGCACACCTATTCTAGAAAACTTTTTGATAATATTTACTGATATTGAACATATACATCCAATATGACTCAGTATTTCTATTGCTAGGAATATAACTATATGTGTGAAAAATGTTATTACAAAACTTACATAGCCATACTATTCATAACAGTCCTAACCTAAAAATGTCTAAAATGCCCATCAGCAACTAAACAGTTATATTAATTATGGAATATTCACATGCTGGTACACTATACAAGAAAGATAATGAACAAAGTATGGCTTTCTGCAATAATATGCACAGGTCTAATAAAAAAACTGAAGAGAAGACAAAGCCAAAAAAAGTACTGTATTAGTCCAATAGATATCAAGTCAAAATTGGAGCAGCTGGGTGGCTCAGTGGGTTAAAGCCTCTGCCTTCAGCTCAGGTCATGATCTCAGGGTCCTGAGATGGAGCCCTGCATCGGGCTCTCTGCTCAGCAGGGAGTCTGCTTCCCTCTCTCTCTGCCTGCCTCTCTGCGTACTTGTGATCTCTGTCTGTCAAATAAATAAATAAAATCTTAAAAAAAGAATTTATGGTATTAGTAGTTAGACAGTTATTGTTAAAGAGATGTGATGATGACTAGGGGTGGGAAGGAGAGATGTAGAGCATGATAACATTCTGATTTTTGTTCAGGGTGATATTTATATAGATGTTTCCCCTTTGTGAAACATTCCCAAGATAGACACTTAAGATTTTTGCACTTCTCTGTATTTATGCTTCACTTCAGTAACTGGCTTATTTCTTAAATGATATTATAATCAGAGTAGTATACTGCCACAACTTTATTTATTGTTTTAACCGATTATCAATATTGAGTACTGAGAAGTATATAAGTTTAGGTTTATAGTTTCTTGTTTATGCAAAGTAGACTCTGAAAGCAGGATTTCTTTTTTTCTTAATTTTTTAAAAAGATTTTATTTATTTATTGGAGAGAGAGAGAGCACAGGTAAGCAGAGAGGCAGGCAGGGGGAGAGAGAGAAGCAGGCTCCCTGCTGCGCAGAGAGCCTGATGCAGGGCTCGATCCCAGGACCCTGAGATCATGACCTGAGGGGAAGGCAGAGGCTTAACCCACTGAGCCACCCAGGTGCCCCTGAAAGCAAGATTTCTGCTGCTCCTCCAACTTTGGCCTCAGTTACTATGAACTTGGAATGCTAATCATTCCTTCCTCAAAGGGTGGTTTTGAACTAAATGAAACAATCTTTGCCAAGGACTTTGTAAGTGTTAAGCACTGCATCAACAATGGTGATTATTAATTATGGAAAAGCACAGACTGTAGTCCCAGTTTTGCTAGTTTGTAAATTGAATGACTTTCATTGAGTCATACTCTGAGTTCTTACAACTTCATTAATTCAACAGTAGTACTGATCTACTAAGCTTACAGTTTCTGAGGATTAAACTTGATGCCATATAAGAAAATACTTGGTAATACATAAAGCTCTATAAAAATGAAAAATACACTGAAATAATATTTTAGTACAAGGATCAATAAAAATGTAAGACAATTTAAAAAAGAAGAACTGATGTCATTATCTGATATTTTGGTGAATCTTCTGTGTAATTGTCAGTGTTTCCTGATGATAAGGTCTGTGATCTCCAATAGATAAAAAATTGGCATAAAATATGAGGGAAACATGCACAGTAATGGAAATGATAGAAAAGGTTGCTATAATAATAAAAATGATCACTGTGGAGTATCTGGGCAGTATAATTCATTAGTTGTATTTTACAACCATTTAAAGTTGAAGATAATTTAATATAAGAATAAGACAAATGCATAAACACACACACACACACACACACACACACACACACACAAAGCAGATTTGGTACTTTCTATGATTTTCAATTGTCAGCAGTGCTTAGCTGGTACTTACATTACTTAGTACAGTACAAGATGACACAATTGAGGGGAAATTGAGTTTTCTCCTGCTACATACAAAGCCAGGAGTTCTATGGACTCATAAATTTAAACCGATGGTTATTGGCAAGTGCTAATCTCCAGGGTAAATCCAATGCATGGCTTATGACATAAAACTTAAAATAATTCAGCTCGCTTCCTTCTGGTTTTTTTTTCCTTAAGAACTGCAGAAGTAGGGATATAAGCACACCTCCCCTATAAATTACGTCTTTCTACAAACGCTATACATTACTTTTTTATTCAAACCTAATGTTCCCTTCCAAAATGAGGTTCATTAAAAACTCTAACCTGCAATTGAGAAACTGGATGACAGAGTGTGTATGCACACAGAATTCCCAAATATACACTTTATTTTCAGTTGATATATATTTATTCAATGCAAAAAAGATATTGAAATTAGCATATGCAAGCAGTGGTGGATCAGGGATAACTAAGAAAGACAATCCCTAAAATGTTCTAAAAGAGAAGAAAACCATAAAGACAATTAAGTAATAAAGCAGAGAGAAGACTATTCTCTTTCATATCCACTACAGAAAAACTAATGTTAAGGATACAAAAATCTCAGAATTTATCTATGTGTATGTGCATGTGTGTGTGTGCATGTGTGTGTGCGTGTGTGTGTGTGTATGTGTGTGTAAAACACAAAATTCTCATAAATGGGGTTAGTCTAATGTACTATTTTATACTATTTTATAGATTATATATAATCTACAATATAAATTGGATTTAAATTATCAGGGTGAAACTAGCTATAGCATCTATTTTTATCTGCATAACATTCCACTGGATTTATGTATAAAGGTTTACTGAGTCTCCTCCTAATGACCACATATATTTCAATAATATATACTGCAGTTTATTTGGCTGTTGTAATTCCTACAGTCATTTTAATGTCAGGTATAAAAATGAATGATAAATCAGTAGTGAAGATTAATGTCTTCCAATTTATAAGTTAGTAGACATGGAGGAGGTATTTCTCTTCTTTGGGCTTTAGGTTTCTGATTTATTTAATGGGAATCTATGTTGAAATTAAAAGGAATGACTTAAGCATCCTCCTTTTGGAACAATCTATGAATCTAAGGGACAGATTTTTTTTTAATAAAAATATGTTTCAAATTGTTTGTAATATTCTTCTATTTGTGACCCATCTTTTACATAAGTTATTTGAAGATGTCTAATGATATACACAATCAGTTCCACATCTATATGTACCAACTTAAAAAGTCACAAATAGGGGATACAAATAATTAGAATGGATGATAAAAACCCCAAGAATATCAGATTTCAAGAATGAATGTCAGAGTGTATTGCACTAAGACACAAGTTTTGCTTCTTATTTTTTGGAAGCAAGAAAAGCAAAGAAAACACTAGCAGCATAGAATACTTACCCCTGAGGCACCTGGGTGGCTCAGTGGGTTAAGCCTCTGCCTTTGGCTCAGGTAGTGATCTCAGGGTCCTGGGATCAAGTTCCACATCAGGCTCTCTGCTCAGCAGGGAACCTGCTTCCCCCTCTGTCTCTCTGCCTTTCTCTCTGCCTACTTGTGATATCTCTATCATCAAATAAATAAATAAATCTTAAAAAAAATACTTGCCCCCAAAATCTAGTATCTTAAAAAATTTCAAACTCACAGAAAGAAAGCACAAATATTCATAGATATACACATACATATACACCAGATCTTTAAAAAATCTCTAAATCACTAAAGGTTGAATTTTGCTCTCCTTCTCGGTTAGCAATTCTAACTGAAGTGGTTTATTTATCTAACCATACACTGCTCAGCTGCATTCAGATTATATCAGTCCATTAAAGAACCACTCGGAAATTACCCTCAATTGTGTGACTTCACAGAAGTGCTAGCTAACATTATAAGGACAATAAATGTATTAAAATGTAGAAATGTATTAAATCAACATGTTATATACCTTATTCAGTGTTCTGTATCAAATGTATTTGATTGAAAAGAATGAGAAAGAGAGAGAGTCTTGGACAGCTAACATGTAAATGGAAGGGTTTCTGAAAGCTATGAGAACCCACCCGTGGGTAAGTGAAGACGACAGGTGAGGATTTAAGATTAATATCTGTGTGAATGTCCTTCGGTCATTATGGTTCTTAGAAATCTGTGGGATGACCATATTGAGCTATGACATTGTGCTCACTGCTCTGGACGGCTTGTGGGAGCATGTTATTTACCTGAGTGGCTGCCGGAATGAGCCGAGCCAAGACATGCTGAAATGTGCATCCCACTCGGAAAAGGAGGCCATCTTTGGGGCAAGGGCTCTGAGGAAGTGGTTTCTCAAAGAGATATGGTTGCCACCACGGCTAGAATGATGGCCAAAGTGATAGTGCTTTTAGAAGGAACAACTGGGAAATTATGCAACTATTTTTAAATTGGAATATCGTTAAAGTTACCTGAAAGAGCAGTTTTACCCTAATACCGGGAGAGATCACTAGCCACCTGAGTACACACTTGACCCAAAGAATTCATAAAAAGATGATGCTACATCACAGCATCAGCAAAGATAAAAAAAGATATTTCTTTGATGGGATATCAACGTACAATTTCATTCCAGATACAAGTTAGATAGTTGTTAATGGTTGCAGTTCAACCATCCACAGAAAATATGAAGATGATGATGATGATAAAAAAAACATTAACAAACCAAACACACACACACACACACTCAGAAGTAATAAGTCATGCTGGCTTCCCAAGATCCATGGCATCTTTATTTTATAAGATTTCTATTCTGAGAGCTAAGACTTCAGTATGCTCCAACAGCATGCGAGTGAGATGAAATGATTAAAAACACACCAAGTTTCTTTATTTCTTAAACATTCTAGATCACTAAGATCTAAGGTTTACTCCAATGTAGAAAAGGAAAAAGAAATGTTTAGCATAAAAATGAGTATAGAGTTCCAGAAGTGGAAGAAAAATATAGTCACTAAAAAAAGGTCTGCAGGGAATAGAAATGGATTTCAGCCATGTCTGTTTTGTTTACTCCATAAAATATAAAGAAAATATGGTTTAACTGAAATAAAGATAATATACAGTAAGACTGTGTAGAGGTTAAAAAGAGCTGATGAGAGGTATACAGATTAATAAGACATCAAGGAATTAAATATATTTTCTGTATATTTACAGGTAGCACGTTATAACAGGTAGCTACATTAACAGCACAAATTTTACAAATAAGGGATTTTGGAGTATGGAGAAAAAGTTTGAGGAAATATCTCAGATACACTGAAAATAATCAGAAATGAAAACAGAAGAAACAGTTCTTAGTTTATATCACTTATTAATTGAATAAAATAAACTCACTTAACTCACTGAACACAGGGCAGCTACCTTTGTAGTGAGTATAACGTAAGTCTAGAGAAGTGGAATTACTATGTTGCACACCTGAAAGTAATGTAATGTTGTGTGTTAGTGATACTCAAATTAAAAAAAAAAAAATTTAAAAAAGAAAACCCTCCCTGCTTGGAAAGGTAGTTAGTGGAACCTTGGAAGGGTAGTTTTGACCAGCCAATGTTTATACAGAATATCATCCTTTGCTACAGCAAACTCAAATAGACAGACTGAAAGATCCCACACTATTTGGCAACACTATTGAAACAAGACCATTAAGTGTATCTCTCTTAAAAAAAAAAATATTTATTTGAGAGAAGGATAAAAGAAAGTGCACCAGCGCCTGTGTCCGCACACCACTGTGGGGAGAGAGAATCCCAAGTAGACACCCCCACTGAGCACAGAGCCCCACTCAGACTAGATCCCACAACCCAGGAGATCATCACCTGAGCCAAAAACCAAGAGACAGTTGCCTAACCGACGGAGCCATCAAGGTGACCCTAAGTGTGTATCTCTGAAGGAAAATTGCCCATTTGTAGAAGAAACTACCTGAAAACAGCTAGGTAGAAAATATTAGACATCAAAAAATAAAAATCTTGGCTCGGATTCTCCATCTGCAACACTACATGTCACAATATAATGGAGTAACTATTTTGATTATCGTGGTGCACAAAGATATGGACTCCAAGTTTCATCCTAGCGAAATTTTCAATTCACATACAATAGTGATACAAAGGTATTTCTAAGCCCTTCAAAAACTCAGAAAACCTAATCAATATGTACGTTCCAGAAAAAAAGATAAACAAATGAACAAATAATTGAAATGTTTAACCTAGCTAACTGAGGGATGAGTCCAATTCAAGACCCCCAAAGTAGGGTAGGGACTTCTGTATGAATAAATGATAATCCAGAATGAAGTAATAATGACTATAATGCCATTGAATATAATGAATATAATGCCATTGAAAAAGAAGGATAAAAAATGTGAAAAATACATGATTTTATATAATAATAATAATAGCCACCCATTTCTTATTTTCCCTTTTCCCCCTTCTTTTATATCATAAAATTTATGTCAAATCTATGGGGAGAAGGTAGTCTGTGGGACATTGTTATAGTTCATCTTTCCTGGGGCCCTATCTTAATTACTTTACTGTGAAAGAGAAGCACTATTTGAGGATACTCAGCCTCTTTGAAATCAAGATCTTAGTCTTGGTTCTAAAAGGTTGTGTATCTGGTCTCGGTTCCTATCAGAGTATGTTTATGTCTAAAAGTGAAAAAGACATAAAGAGTTATTTTAAATCAATGGAAGATGTGAACTTAAACCAAAGCCAGGACTTCTAAGTAATTCTATCTAAAATATAGATCCTATCTCAGTTTTTTATGGGAGAAACTGTAAAGTTTTCTCCTTTGTAGTGTAGGAATCTCCATTCTTCTGTTCATTCAGGAACATTTTCTAACAGAAAGAAAATATAAATAACCTAAATTCCAACAGTAGGATAATTATTTTTTGTAGATTTTTTCTTGTATACATATGTCAATTATGTCTTCTAGAAATTGCAGTTGTGTCTGAACAATAGGTCTTAGATCTCTCACATGATCAGAGTGGATGTTGGTGGGACAAGTGAGGAGACAAGGGGTGCAATAAAAAAATGGAATAAATTGGGTAAAGTTCAATCGAGAAGGTGATCTCCATCTAAAACTTGGATTTTCCAAATTAAAAAAAAAATAGAAAGAGAAGTAGGCATAAAATGAGAAGCAGGGGAATGTATACTTACTTTGGGGCTTATATTTGGAAAAATGAGAGACAAATTTAGAAACATAGATGGGGCTGGAGTTTGAAGGACATTAGATAAAAACTATTGAATTTGGAATTTTATCAATTCTACGCCAATATTCCCTAACAATATTTCCCTCCTCTACCCTGGAAACACACCTGCTATGTAATGTCCCATGTTTGACTCACATCTATGAACATATAATGAGAGATTTTTAAAAAATTATTATAATGGATGTGGTTATTCCCACTTCATTGTTTATAATGTGTGACCATCTTCCTTTTCCTTTGCAGCTCCTCTTGACTCATTGGGCAATACTGTTCAGAACAGGTGCTGGAGGGAATGTAAAACTTTTAAAAGGCATTTTAAAAGTTTAAAAACTTTTAAAAACCCTTTTAAAAACTCTTAAAAGGCATCCCTTTCATTTAAAAAAAATCCTGACTGTATTACTGTATTTTTGAAATGCAATGAGTCAATGGGTGGCCAAAATGACCCTTTATGGCTTTTCATTTATTTGCTTTCTTACACTGATAAATGGCAACACCAGGAAGCAAAGGTCATGACAGGGGTTTTTTGGCAAGTGTGAAGGAGATCATTCCTCATGGTTTGCCTGAGATAGTTCCGATTTATGTCTATTTTTCTGGTATAATTAATGACAGTGTCCACTTGCCCTCATAATTTCTAGTATAAATTATGTAATCACCCTAACGAAACTATCTTAATGATTTTTCAGAAATGTTTTGATGTAGACTTAAATATGGTGTAGGGGCGTAGGGGCGCCTGGGTGGCTCAGTCATTGGGCATGTGCCTTCCACTCAGGTCGTAATCCCAGGGTCAGGGGATCAAGCCCAGCATCGGGCTCCCTGCTCTGCCGGGGAGGGGGTGGGGGGCTTCTTCTTCCTCCTCCACTTCCTCTGCTGTGTTCCTTCTATAGCTGTGTCTCTCTGTCAAATAAATAAATAAGAATCTTAAAAAAAAAGATAAAAATATGATGTAAAAACTACACATATGAGTATTTAGATAGCTATTAAAGCCCCCAATGAGAAGATGAAACATATAAAGACATACATGGGAATCTCAATCAGAAGGAATTATCAGTTAACAGTTATGTTCCTTATTCAACATTTATCTTTGGAATAATCATTTTTCCTTTGAAATGGTTATAAATAGCAATACTACTGTTGCTAACAAAACAACAGCAACATAAGTAGTAACAGTCAGGAGTATATAGCTCTATATCTAGAATTTTAATTGAAGGAACAAAACAGAGCAGCACACTAAGAATTTTCTGAGGGAATGTGAATCACAGTGAATATTTTCTAAAGGAAACAAAATAAAGGATGGGAAAATGATAAGAAAGAAGAGAGAGAGAAGAAAGTGAATGTATTGGGATATTTAGTAAAAAAGTTTTAAAAGTCTCAGTACTGCATGATTCTACTTATATGAGGTACCTAGCATAAGTCAAAATCCAAGACATGCAGTAGAATTGTGGTTACCATGTTCTGGATGTGGACGGGGAGTCTTTGTTCAATGGATATAGAGTTTCAGTTTTGTGAGATGAAAGACATTGAAGATCTGTGACATAACAAGGTGTGTAGAGTTAACACAGCTGATCTGTTAAGGTGGTAAATTTTATGCTATGCAGTTTTTTTTTTATCACATTAGAAATGGAGAAAATAAATTCCTCACAATCTTAGCAGCTCAACAAATCACTGCTCCTTTCGCCCATTTTCTATTTTAGTTCTTTGCCCTTTGCATAAAAAATAGATTGACATAGTTATAGTCAGTCTACATTTACATCTGTGCCTATATTTTTTCTTAACATCATATCTCCCACATTTTCACACAAGATTCTGCAATTTCCATGACCATTTAATTGCACAGAATAAGTAAAATAAAGAATGTAAACATATCCTTTATTATTTTTACGTTTAGTACATGGTGGAATGCTATTCTGGATGTACTGGTTAAATAAAGAATATTAAATAAAAAACAAACTTTAAATGTCTTCAGTAGGAAAAGTATTGGATACATTTATGCTAGTGAATCATTAAATCATATGTTTATGAATAGTGAAAATTACTAAAAAAATAGTAACAACAACTATCATTGCTTACGCAAAGTCAATATGAGAAAATAAATTTCCATTTTCTATATACTGACTTTTAAGAACTTTCACGTTTTCTATAATGAACATTAGCTTCATGGTAAAAAATTCTAAATATTATTTGCAACACAGGTATTTTTAATAATAAAACTCTATGAAGAAGTGACGTTTTATTGTCCCAGATATTTACTGTAAACCAGCCTGCTATTTACAACTTAAGTGTGGGGAAAATATGCCATCCTGTTGAGTTCGGCGTGACTGAGTTCAGCTGTGTGATATAAAATGCATTTTCTATTAGTTTGTGTGGCTATAAAGTCAATAAAAGGAACAGCGGTCTTCCCCATAGAATGCTCACCTACTGTAGTTTTCAGCTTATATAGCAAAGAGGAACAAAATACTCATAGTAACAATGTATTTTTAATAGGTTCTCAAGCTGTCCCTTTCACAAAGAGTTGTGGCTGAATACAGATGTGGCTGCTGTGAGGTTTTATATCGGTGGATGGCTGAACAAAAACCAGGTAGGGAGACATTTATCTAACACAAATGCGTGGGCTTCTCAGCCATAAAGCCTACTGATTCTGCCACTGGGTTACTACCTCTGTTTTCCCTGAATGCAGCTCAAATTTCATGGGCAAAATGCTTTCTGGAAAGCAACGCAAAGATTATTAAACATAAGTGTTAGAAATAAAGGACGATATGTAGGGGAATTGACTAATTCCCAAAGAAACATTGCAGAGACAAATGATAAACATCACCACGAACTCAGAGGATGTAAGTACTCGTGAATTTAAATTTAACATTTAAAATGTAAAGTTAAGTTTAAAAGGAGATATAATAATAACATACATTTGGAAAGCAGTTTTCCTCCTCCTAGTGGCTGAATTTAAGATTGAAATAGCTCCTTTGTCTCACTTAAACCCTAAAATCACAGAGCTTATTCCGATATTTTCCTTGACTTGATGGTAGAGAGTTCTTAAATCCAATTAAAGAATGGCCTTTAGGTAAAACATAAGGTGGCCAACCAACGTAAATGTCTAAAGTCATCAGGCAACTAATAAAATCAAAGGAGGAGGACTTAAAAGTCTGCTGTTACCAATTTCTCCTTCTTGATTTCCCACTTCTGGTAAGTACAGGGGAAAAAAAATCTCTACTAAAAGAAAACAACAGTTTTAGTGGGATATTTAATGGCAATAAGCTCTTTTAATATATGGGAGACAACAGAGATTGGCGGGGATTATGGAAAATTAAAATTTGGATCAAAGGGTAGGTAGGAGGTAACCATCCAGCCCTTGTAGATTGTAGCTCTGAAAGAATGTGAGCACGGTGTTGTTAGAGCCTTAGATATTTCAAATATTGACAATTCTTAAGCATTAAGTCCATATCGAGAATAAGGAGCTTTTACATTGAAATATAACATAAAAATGGATTTTTAAATTGCAAACAAAACATAGTGTGGTGTGTGGAACATCCATTTGTATTATCTGATTGGCACCTAAATATAGAACTTGAATAGGGATCCTTCCAAGGCAGTCTATATTTTGGTTAAAAACATGAACTCTGGAGCCCAAGTGCCTGTGATGGAATTAAAACTTTGCCATGTATAACAATTGAGTTGACCTTGGGGATTTTAATAATAGTTATTTCACAACGTTATTGTGAGGATTAAATAAATTAATGGGAGCAAAGCTCTTAAAAGAGCACATAGTAAGCATTAGGGATTATTTAATCACTGATTAAGTAAAGAGGAATCTGCTAATTTTTTTGCTCCTGGAGGGCAAGGAAAAGCATTATTCATTTCTTTAGGCTTAGATTATAGTACAGCATAGGTAGGTATTCATAAAGGTTTTGTTGATTGTGCAATTGTGGAAAAAAAAAAAAAAGCAGTAGCATTAGAATTGAAAAGACCTGGGGTCAATTAGTGCTATGGTACTTAATAATTATGTGACCTTGGATCATTCTGAAAATTGGGAATAGTGATACTTAATTTAATAGCATAGTGATAAAGACTAGAGTTAAAGTACTTGTGATTCTCAGTAATCCATATGGCTTTTACCCTCTGGTGTTACCCCTGTGATTATGTTACTCTACACGACAAAGGGATTTTGCAGATGTAATTAAGGTTACTAATGAGTTGTTCTTAAAACAGGAAGATTACTGGGGGGTAGGGAGAAGAGTCTGATCTACTTACATGAGTTCTTTAAAAAGCAGAGTTTTCTCCTGGTGCTGGCAGGAGAAATCAGACAGATCTGAGGCATGACATGGGTTTGACACCCTATTGAAGGTTTTGAAGACAGAAAGATGAACAGGGTTCTGTAGTGAAGACTTTGGGAGTCCTCCAGGAGCAAAGCCGTCAGCCATAAGCCAGTGTAGGAAAGTAGGGGCCTCAAATCAACAGACATGTGGAAAAGAACTGGTGTCGGCCAACAGCCTGAAAGAAAGTGGAAGTGGATCCTTCCCTAGGGTTTGAGTTCAGCCTGTAAGAATCCTGAGTAGAAAACCCAGCTGAGTCTGCCCAGACTTCCGACCTACAGAATAGTGAGCTGATACATGGGTGTTCTTTAAACCACTGAGTTTATGGCAATTTTTTACACAGCGATAGAAAACTAATATAGCATGTAAATTGCATGACACTTAGTAACTACATATTAAATGTTAGCTATTATTATAATTAAAATATTTGTTCAGTGGATCAAGATTAAAAGTTTGGTGTTAAAATTCTTCCAACAGGCTGGTGGGAATGCAAGCTGGTGCAACCACTCTGGAAAACAGCATGGAGGTTCCTCAAAATGTTGAAAATAGAGCTACCCTATGACCCAGCAATTGCACTACTGGGTATTTACCCCAAAGATGCAAACACAGTGATCTGAAGGGGCACGTGCCCCCAAATGTTTATAGCAGCAATGTCCACAATAGCCAAACTATGGAAAGAACCTAGATGTCCATCAACAGATGAATGGATAAAGAAGAGGTGGTATATATACACAATGGAATACTATGCAACCATCAAAAGAAATGAAATTTTGCCATTTGCGATGACGTGGATGGAACTAGAGCGTATCATGCTTAGCGAAATAAGTCAAGCAGAGAAAGAAAACTATCGTATGATCTCCCTGATATGAGTAAGTGGAGAAGCAACATGGGGGGTTGAGGGGGTAGGAGAAGAATCAATGAAACAAGATGGGATTGGGAGGAAGACAAACCATAAATGATTCTTAATATCACAAAATAAACTGAGGGTTGCTGGGGGGAGAGGGGTGGGGAGAGTGGTTGGGTTATGGACATTGGGGAGTGTATGTGCTATGGTGAGTGCTGTGAAGTGTGTAAACCTGGCGATTCACAGAGCTGTACCCCTGGGGATAAAAATATATTATATGTTTATAAAAAATTAAAAATTAAAAAAAAATTCTTCCAACAGGCAAAATTACCCTGAAATAGTCTCATATTTCTTTTTTCCTCTTAACCTTCTGAAGGCTGAGATTAAAAATAGATATGTTACAGTGGCAAGAACATCAAGACAGGGAAAAGGATTAGGAAAATAGGGGAGTGAGTCAACTATATGTAAGACTGAGTCACTTAACATACCCTATTCCTAGAGATTGTTAGTGGCAGAACTTATCAGTACTTTTTTGGGATCATTTTCCATGTGTATAGTCCTTCCTTAATTGATTTGGGGAATGTGGGATTTCAGAATTTTAGGCTGCCTTTCTCTTTTGAAAATGCCCGTGACCTTTAAAATTAGGGGTGGTTCATAGCATACCTAATCAAAGCAAAAATTCTCAGATATCATGTGTGGGTTCAAGTATGTTCTGCCTTCTTTTGCCTAAAACATAGTAGGTGCTTAGTAAACACTTATGAAAAGAATGTGACCTGTGGCTGATATTAGACATGATTTTGGCAAACTTTCAAGAACACATAATTTAATGTCTCACAAAGAATGTCCTCAATAATCTTGAATGAATGAATGAATGAAGGAAGGAATGAATAAGACGACATTTTTCTGTTGCCTCTTAAAACAATGATTCTCTCCCCTTCTTCACCTACACTCCATTTTCCTCTCTCCTCTACTTTTAATTTCCCAAAGCATGTCTCTCCCGAAATAGCTGAAAGCACTGCTTAGGATGGTTCCCTATGGTCATATTTTTGGAAGTGATCTCTCTGTTCTTTTAAAAATTTTCTTCTATCTTTCCATGTTACAGCAAGTAGTTTAAACACTGGTGGACATCTTTACTGTCAACAAACTTACAGGAGTGTGATCCTTCAGCAGAAGGTATGAATAACTGGTTAAAAAAAGAAAGGAAAAGAAAAACTACCCAAAGATGTATCTTTTTGCTAATTTTTGATGAAGTATTAATAATTTTGGTAAAATATGTCACTAAAGTACTAAAATATGCTTCAACTGAAGACCGTTCAGAATCTTCAGATTCAGGGGAAATAAGAATATAACCAAAAACACATAAGGAGAGAGAACAGAGATTGCACATGTACAACCAATGCCATATTATATGCCAAGCAATTACTTAAAATCAGATGTGTGTCCTTGTAGCAGGCTGTTAATATTTTTGAACCAGAAGAACTAATAAATTAGATCTTTGCTTCAAAGAATCTGGAATCAAAACTATATTAAAAGCAATGTTTTCATGTTAATACATATGGGAGGGATGCCTGGGAGGCTCAGTCCATTAAGGGCCTGCCTTTGGCTCAGATCATGATCCCAGGGTCCTGGGATCGAGTCCTGCATTGGGCTCCTTTGCTCAGTGCAGAGCCTGCTTCTCCCTCTGCCCGCCACTCCCCTGCTTGTGCTCTCTTTCTGACAAATAAATAAGTAAAATCTTAGGGAAAAAAATACAGATGGGAGTCAAGATTTAATCAAAAGTAGTATTTGAAAGAATAAATGGAAATATTTATTATTCTACATGGAGACTGATGTTTGTCTGTTTTGGCATGTGGTGGTGGGGTGTAGGCAAGTGTGTTCGTGTTTATATATGCATTTGAAAGTCAGAAGGAGAGAGAGAGGGAGTATATTTGTGTGTGTGAATGTGAGTGTGTGAAAGACAGGAGACAGTGAGAAGGAAGGGGACTTTGAGAATGGGTGTGTGCATCTTTTCTTTGGTCTTTGATATTAAGTTGGAGGAGCAGTTAAAAAATCCTGGTGTTCAGTCAGAATGGCTAAAATCAAGTCAGGAAATGACAGATGCTGGCGAGGATGTGGAGAAAGGGGAACCCTCCTACACTGTTGGTGAGAATGCAAGCTGGTGCAACCACTCTGGAAAACAGCATGGAGGTTCCTCAAAATGTTGAAAATAGAACTGCCCTATGACCCAACAATTGCACTACTGGATATTTACCCTAAAGAGACAAACGTAGTGATCCAAAGGGGCACGTGCACCTGAATGTTTATAGCAGCAATGTCCACAATAGCCAAACTATGGAAAGAACCTAGATGTCCATCAACAGATGAATGGATAAAGAAGAGGTGGTATATATACACAATGGAATACTATGCAGCCATCAAAAGAAATGAAATCTTGCCATTTGCGATGACGTGGATGGAACTAGAGGGTATCATGCTTAGCGAAATAAGTCAAGCAGAGAAAGACAACTGTCATATGATCTCCCTGATATGAGGAAGTGGTGAAGCAACATGGGGGCTTAAGTGGGTAGGAGAAGAATCAATGAAACAAGATGGGATTGGGAGGGAGACAAACCATAAGTGACTCTTAATCTCACAAAACAAATTGAGGGTTGCTGGGGGGAGGGGGGTTGGGCGAAGGGGGGTGGGGTTATGGACATTGGGGAGGGTATGTGCTTTGGTGAGTGCTGTGAAGTGTGTAAACCTGGTGATTCACAGACCTGTACCCCTGGGGATAAAAATATATGTTTATGAAAAATAAAAAATAAAAAAAAAAATCCTGGTGTTCACACATTTGCTTTCACCTGTCTATGGTGTCAATGCTGATGCTTTATATAACTAAATATAAAATTAAATAAGTATGTATATCAAGCTTCTCCAGAAAAAGCATAACCAAGAGGCATATGTATGTATGTATATATATATATATATATATATAATATATATATACACACACACACGTATATATTTCCATCTCTATATAGATATATATGTATATATACATGTTTATATATATGTATATATATTGAAACTATGTTAAACAATTACTTTTCTTTCCTCCTTCAGGTATTTAACTTAATTGCTTCAAGAGGACTTGTTAAAGCTTTTTGTGCTCATGACATAACAATTCCTTTTATAGCTATTTTTTGTTCTACTCCATGTTTCATACAAAAGAGGAAGAACTATAATGTGGAGTGGCTACGCTTTTCAACTTAATTGATAACCTGTCTTAAACGAATGGTCTCCTTCCCTCACTCCACTTGGCCAGACCGACTCTCCTTCTTTTTTTTTTTTTTTTTTTTTAATTTTTTATTTTTTATAAACATATGTTTTTATCCCCAGGGGTACAGGTCTGTGAATCACCAGGTTTACACACTTCACAGCACTCACCAAAGCACATAACCTCCCCAGTGTCCATAATCCCACCCCCTGACCGACTCTCCTTCTGATTAGCACTCATTCACACTCGTTTTGAAGTATTTATCTCTAGAACCTAGTGTTGAATTGAATCATTCTATTTTAAAGTATGTTAATAGCCTTTGGACGGTGTTAAGAGCAATGTTTTGCCACACTGAGTACACTTTGGAGTAACTTGGGGAGGTTAAAAGAAGCAATGCTTGAGTTCCACATCAGACGGTATTAGAATCTCTATGGGTGGGATTGGAGCATCAGTGACTTTTAAAATTGGTGGTTTAACATGAAGTCAAGTTTGAGAATCACTGCTTTATCAATGGTTTAGGATGCATCCCTTGGAAGTCCCAAGGAGGGGCGCCTGGGTGGCTCAGATGGTTAAGCATCTGCTCTCGTTTTCAGTCATAATCTCCAGGCCCTGGGATTGAGCCCGCTGTGGAGCTCTCAGCTCAGTGGGGAGTCTGCTTCTCCCTCTCTCTCTGCCTCCCCCTCTGCTTGTGCTCTCTCCCTCTCTTGCTTTCTCACTCTCTCAAATGAATAAATAAAGTCTTAAGCAAAAAAGTTCCAAGTAACTAGGTTGTATGACTTATGTGGATATTTTGCCACTAGACAATACCTAAAAGCTCTGAAAAAAAAATGAGGTAGTGAATTTGATTTTTATATCATAGAAAAACACTCTGAAGATAGCTTACAAAGGTGAAGCCAATAGACTTTTTTTTTCTTCTCTAAAACTTTCTTATGAAAATCATCAAATATACAGAAATAATTACCAAAAAATATCCACAGCCCACCAACTAAATCAAAAGTTTGTCTTATTTTGTTATATGTGGTTTTATCTATCTGTCTACCTACCTATCTACCTACCTACTGATTTATCTCTCTACCTACCCATCTACCTACTTACCCACCTACATAAATAGCTCTGTAGTTATCTAGGTTTTTGGACAACAAAATTATAGTAGAAAAGTAGGTAGTCTTAGGTGTTTATTCTTTGAAGGTGGCAATATTCATTTGGGTGATTGCTTTGTAACCTATGTATGTGTGTATATATAAATATATCTATTTTCACAGATATATGCTCATTTATCTATAGTTATATTTTCTTGGGTATTTCTCCACATAATAAAACATGGTATGCATGCTATATGCAATAATATGCATATGAAATAATTTACCAATATAGTATTTATGGAAATATCATTTTGAAAGGTCTGAACCAAGGACTTCTGTTTACAGTATCAGCTTCCACTCTAACAAAAGCCAAATAAGATGGTATTATTTTGTAGATGAGGAATGTGAGGGGACACCCAATGCATAGTCACATGTTCCCTGCCTCTTGAACATCTACTGTCCCAGGGGCTCTCAAATGTTATTCTGTATTCATATCACTAGTAGAACATGTTAATGCACAGATTGCTAGTACCTACTCCCAGAATTTTCAAAATCAACAGGTCCTGGGTGGAACCCAAGACTTGGCATTTCTAATGAGTTCCCAGTAGATGTCACTGCTGCTGACGGGCCACACTTTGAGATTCAGACCACTTGAATTCAAAGACTCAGCTTAGAGTTATTTTCTCCCCCAAAGTCTTCTGTGACCCTCAATATCTCTGTACCTCTGTTTTTTTCCCTCACTGTTTGATTTCCTTGAAATGCCCTTTCCACATTTCTGTATCACCTTTTAAGAAAGAAATAATTATACTTGTGATATTGTGATTTCGAATAAGAAACATGTATTTGGTCTTTGCTCTCATTTTGGTCATGTCCAAAACCCTTGACATTTTCTAGGTGTTAAGAATGATAAAGGTGCATTTTGTTATGTTAAATAAGGTGATTTTGGAAAGCCAAGGATGGGAGCTGTTCGCAAGTGGCTTCTAATGTGTGATTAGAAGATTGGAAATTTTGGGGCACCTGGGTAGCTCAGGCGTTAAGCGTGTGCCCTTGGCTCAGGTCATGATCCCAGGGACCTGGGATTGAGGCCCACATCGGGTTGGAAGCCTCCTTCTCCCTCTCCCAACCCCCTGCTTATGTTCCCTCTCTTACTGTCTCTCTCTCTCTCTCTCTCTCTCTGTCAAATAAATAAATAAATAAAAATCTTAAAAGAAGAAGAAGATGATGATGATTAAGATTGGAAATTTCAGTCCCATCCCCCAACCTTCTGGGAAAAGAGAGGCGTTAAACACTGAGTTCAATCATGAGTGGCCAATGATTTAATCCATCATGCCTTTATAATGAAACCTCCATAAAAACTCAAAAGGACTGGGTTTGGAGAGCTTCCAAGTTGGTAAACGTGAAGATTTGGGAGAATGGCACACCTGGAGAGGACATGGAAGCTCTGTGGCCCTTCCCCATACCTTGCCCTAGAGGAACCTTCCAACTGGCTGTTGCAAGTTATATCTTCTTCTAATAAACCACTAATTTAGTCAATAAAATGTTTCTCAGAGTTCTGTGAGCCACTCTAGCAAATTAATCCAACCAAGGACAGGGTCCTAGGGACCTCTGAGTTATAGCCTGTTGGTCAAAAGTACAAATCAGGGAGTTGTTGGAACTGTCAGTTTGTAGCTCACAGGTCAGAATCCTAGGTGACAGCTTGGGCTTGCAAATGGCTTCTGGAGTGGGGTGGAGGGTAGCTTTGTGGAATGAGACTTTAACTTGTGGGGTATAATGCTGTCTCCAGGTAGAGTGTAAAAACTGAGGTGAATTCTCGGACATATTACAGGAGTCTGGGAACTGCTTGGTGGTAAGTGGGGAAGCCCCCCCTCCCCAATCTGGTATATTTGGAATTAGGTCCATGAATCCAAAAATAATAGTGAAATATAATGTTTCAGGTATGAACATCTCAGTCCCTTTCCTAAAACACAGGCATACACACACTACAAAATATGTCTCTAGCTCCTCTGGGGAAGGAAACATCCCTGATTACCCTGTATAACCAATATAACAATTATAGTCCTACAATTGTCACCTATGAAGCAGTCATTCAAAATCTGTGGGTTAAATAAATAAATGACTTCCTTGCATTACCATGTTTCACACACAGATGATTGCTATAATGAGGACATTATAAACTATATCGGGTCAGTTTTTACCATGACTCAGCATTTTGATTTGTATGTAAAGAACATTCAGGAAATATTTTATGGTTGACAGACAGACAAAAGGCTATAGAGACTCATCTTCAAATGCTTCCTGCCCTTTCAAATGATCTTTGAAGTAGGGTATGACCACTCTCCCTCCTATAGACATGCCTCAGACATGTATCCTCAAAGTTTTGTGGGAGAATTAAAAATTACAAACGAGCTAAAAAGTAAAATAAAATATGTGGAAAATAACAACATGAGGCATGTGAGCTGTTCCTATCTCCTAAGGGTCAAAGACCATTTATATTAGAGATTCCACATTTCACCTACTATTGTGGACTTCCTGTATGAAAACCTCTATAAATTACAGATGATAACACCAGCTGCCTTGGAGGTTTGTTGTAAGGGTTAAGAGATAACACATCCAAAGTACTTTTAGAATTCTCTGAGATTTTGGAGATAGGGCTGTAATAGTCACATAAAAGACATAACACTTATATTATACTTCAAAGGGGTCAGATTTGGTTGTAATATGGGACTCCCTCTTGAAAATGTCTGCCAAGTTCAAAAAGTAGAAACAATAGCCTCCTGAAAGCCTTTATATTTTTCTTACTCCCCACTTACGTTTTGTCAACCAGTTGGTATGGACAGATGGGCCCATTTATCATCCTTGCAAATCGACGCCATTAAGCGTATAAGTGTTTCTTGGGTCTAGTGTGAGAGATGAGAGAAGTGGGTTTGATATATACATATATATATTTAAAAGACTTCTTATGGCAGTTTAAAATGGCTATTGTGGTCTAACATTTCCAAAACATAAAAGATTAAAAATGCAAGCATCTGAGGACGTGGGGAAAAGGGAATCCTCATGTACTATTGGTGGGAATGTAAATTTGGTGAAACCATGAGGAAAGCCATTATGAAAAATAGTGTGGAGGTTCCTAAAAAAATTAAAAATACAGAAATACAATCCAGTAATCCTGTAATCCAGTAATTCCACTTATGGGTTTGTACCCAAAGAAAATGAAAACACTAATTTGAAAAGATGCACGCATCCCTATGTGTACTGCAGCATTACTGACAACAGAACACATGGAAGCAAGTGAAACGCCCACCAGTAGATGAATGGATAAAGAAGATGTGGTGGGAAGGCAAGTTGGTGCAGCCTCTTTGGAGAACAGTGTGGAGATTCCTCAAGAAATTAAAAATAGAACTTCCCTATGACCCTGCAATTGCACTACTGCGTATTTACCCCAAAGATACAGATGTAGTGAAAAGAAGGGCCATCTATACCCCAATGTTTATAGCAGCAATGGCCAGGGTCGCCAAACTGTGGAAAGAACCAAGATGCCCTTTGACGGATGAATGGATAAGGAAGATGTGGTCTATACACACTATGGAGTATTATGCCTCCCGCAGAAAGGATGAATACCCAACTTTTGTAGCAACATGGACGGGACTGGAGGAGATTATGCTGAGTGAAATAAGTCAAGCAGAGAGAGTCAATTACCATATGGTTTCACTTATTTGCGGAGCATAACAAATAGCATGGAGGACATGGGGAGATGGAGAGGAGAAGGGAGTTGAGGGAAATCGGAAGGGGAGATGAACCATGAGAGACTATGGACTCTGAAAAACAACCTGAGGGTCTTGAAGGGGCAGGCAGTGGGAGGTTGGGGGAACAAGGTGGTGGGTATTAGGGAGGGCACGGATTGCATGGAGCACTGGGTGTGGTGCAAAAACAATGAATACTGTTACGCAGAAAAGAAATTTTAAAAAAATTTTTAAAAAGTTAAAAAAAAGAAGATGTGGCACATAGACACTTAGCCATAAAAAAAAAAAAAAAAAAAAAAAGAATTCTTGGGGCACCTGGGTGGCTCAGTGGGTTAAAGCCTCTGCCTTCGGCTTGGGTCATGATCCCAGGGTCCTGGGATTGAGCCCCGCATCGGGCTCTCTGTTCAGCAGGGAACCTGCTTCCTCCTCTCTCTCCCCCTGCCTCTCTGCCTACCTGTGATCTCTGTCTGTCAAATAAATAAATAAAATCTTTTAAAAAATATTAAAAAGAATGAAATCTTAACTTTTCGTACCACCCTGGATGAACCCAGAGGGTATTATGCTAAGTCATTCGGGCATATAAAGACAGATACCATATACTTAAATATGTTATCTAAAACAAAAACAAAACAAATAAAACAAGGAACAAACGAAACACAGAGACAGAGTCACTAATACAGAGGACAACTTGGTGGTTGCCAAAGATGAGACGGGCGGCTGGATGCGTGAAAAAGGTGAAGGAGATGATGAGGAACAAACTGCCAGTCAGAAAAAAAAGAAGTTACAAAGATAACAAGTACAGCGTGGGGAATATAGCCAGTACTACCGTAATAACCTCGTGTGATGACAGATGGTGACGACACTTGCCGCACTGAGCACTTCATAATGTATAGAGTTGTCAAATCACTGTGCTATACACCTGAAACTAATATAACATTACATGTCAACTATACTTCGATGACCAAAAAAAAGATAAATTCTGGAAATGTAATGTACAGTACGGTGACTATAATTACAATACTACATTGTATATGAAAGTTGCCCAGAGAGCAGATTTTAAAAGTTCTCACCACAAGGGGAAAAAAAGTTTTTAAGTTTGTGAAACAAGGAGTGTTCCTTAACTTATGGTGGTAGTCAAAGACACAGAGAGAGAAAGGGAGAGAGAGCGAGAGAGCAGAGAGAGAGTTCTAGAGAGTTCTAGGCATCTGTGTGTCAAAGAAGGGCAGGTGAAACGTGGACACAGAGAAATTGCAACATAGCAGTACCCATATCTTAATATCTCTTCCTCATGTCTGGGCACATGCTATTATTTATTTTGGCTAATGTGCCATCCTTCTTTTTGAAGGAAAATCAAGAATAAATAAATAATTGATATGCATATAACTAGGTAACCTCCCTAACCTCCCTGTTAAATAGAAAAAATATATATATACACACCTTGGTTACCAGTACTTAGTGTTTTGTTATATGACTAAGAAAACGTTGCTATATCACGTCCAGTTGTGCTTCTAGGACAAGCTTTCCAGACACGGAGTAAACACTATTGTTTTTACCCTATCTTTCCTCTAATGAAGCCCAATAACCTCAAACAAGTCACTTAGCTTCTTGAAACCTCAATTTCCTTTATCTGCAAAATGAGGATCGGGATCTTTTCCTCCTCCAATAGTAATTTCAAGGATCAAAACACTTTTACTATTATATACATGAGAGTACTATTCTAGACCTCAGAAGTATTACAGTGTAGGGGCGCCTATTGTTTGCTAAGTATCTGCCTTCTGCTCAGCTCATGATCCCAGGGTCCTTGGGCCAAGCCTCGCGTTGGGCTCCCTGCTCAGCTAGGAGTCTGCTTCTCCCTCTCCCTCTGCCCCTGCTCATGTGCTCTCTCTCCTCTCTCAAATAAATAAATAAATAAATAGGAAAAAAAAAGAAATATTACAGTGTAGAAGTATACTATCTTAAATTTTCTTAAATTTGGACAGATCTGGGTGACTATACTCTAAATATTTGACAATACTCTGAATTTCTTTAAAACAAACAAAAAAAAGCAGTAGGGTCACGTGTGCCTATCCCAAGTTAAAACTAAGTTAATATTACCCATGGTTGTGATACATAGCATATTGCCCAGTTAAGTGCCAAGTTAAGTTTCAAAGTTAAGTGCAAGGGATAAGTAAGCCAGAGCCTGGGACCTTACATGTCAGAGAGCAAAGAAGGTCATCCTCGGTTTCTTGAACACCAGCTGACTGAAAGATCTTAGATAAGACTCAGAATTTCTCTGAACCAGAAGTTCCTGATTTAATCCATTAACCAAGGGCCATGCCAGTGACCATGACATATAAAAGGCAGAGATGTCATGTCTGAGAAAAATAAAGCTAACTAAATTCTATCACCTGTTCTTTTCTTTTCCATTAACTCAGTTTGGCGTAGGCACCCATGACGGCAATAGCAGACTGCCAATGTACCTGCACATGGCCTTGGGAATGTCTCTGGGTGATCTGCTTTCTAATTTCAGACCCTGTGTTCTCTGATACTTCGGTGCATTGTTTCCAGCCATTTCTTGATAGCTATATGCACCACAAGCACAAAGAATGGGTTCTTCATGCAACTTCTCAGAACTCTATCCGAGCAGGGTGGGACTGGCAGCCCCCAAGCCAAATCACTTATAGAAAAGGATGATAATACACTCAGTTGCACATTCAACTCTATCTCACAGGCCATTGTTCTCCTGCAGACTAAGATACTGGTGATGGGACATAATTCAGCATGAGAGACACTGGTACAAATTCTAATCCTATGACGATGCATAGAAGTCCTCTTCATTTATTAAATGGAAACATAATGCATCATAAGACTATTTGGAAATTTAAATAAGATAAACACAAACACACACAAAGACGGAAATATTTCCGTCTACTCTCATAGGATGTTATTGTGCATTTGGTACCTTAGAACATCATCTTTATTAGGGATATTTTCAAATTCCCTTTATTGCAAGTTAATGCAGTCGTTTTAAAAAAAACTAATATTTATGAGAACTGTCTATCAAATAAATTGTCATATCACATTATTTTTTAGAGCGACTTTGGGCTATGAATCTTACTTATTTCTATTTTACAGATGAGGACACAAACATGAAGAAGGTCCTCAAGATCATAAAATAAGAAACAGTACTAGGATAACTATAGCATCAGCAGCAACAATAATAACAATCATAAAAATAGCAACAACAACAACGAACATTTGGTGTGCTTAGCCCCAGATCTCTTGCTGAAATCTTCATGTGCATTGTCTGATTGTGTGGTTTCCTCACAAGAACAAAAATAACATTTCGAGCAGTGGTTTTCAACCCTGGTTGCATATTACAATTACTATGGGAACAGTAAAAGAATATTGATACTCTGCACCCATCTCCAGAGATCATCATTCAATCGGCCTATGGTGGGGCCCAGATATTGGTATTTATTTTAAAGCTCCCTAGGTGATTCCAACCTATCGCTGGCATAGAAAACGACTGCCTCAGGGAGTTTAAGGAACCTGTGGGAAATTTTTCAAATGCACAGAGCTGGAATCCCTCTCCATACTTGTCACTTATAAACTCTTAAACTCTCTGCAATTCTGCCTCCTTCTATGCTACTCCCTGTGCCAGCTGCTGTCCCTTCTTTCTTAAGCACATATTGTCTTGGCGTTACTACAGACTTTGGCTTCACACTGAATTCTTTTAACACCTGTTTCCACTCTCTCCCCTCCCCATTGAGCACAGAGAGAAGGGAATAATTCTGAGTTTCAGCGGAGTTATTAGCACCTCCTTGTCAGACCACAGCTCACACATCCTTGCCTATAATATGTCTTTGCTCTTCAACGATAGGGTGCTAGCCTAATACGGAAGCTGGCTGAGAAGAACCAGAGTAGTAGCAAAACAGAAGCGTGGTGTTGATGCTGATAGCTATTATTAGGCTGACTACTTCTGAACCCTCTACCCTTCCTAGCCCACGGTTTGGAGAGAGCAGACTAACTACTGGAGATTTTCCTTCTAAAACAGGGCCAGTGAGACACCTCCATCAGAACTACCTGAAGGTGAAAATTGTTGAAAATGTAAATTTCTAGGATGAACCCAAGTCTTTAAAATCAGAATCCCTGGTGGAATCCTGGTGTGAACACAATTTTAAGATAATTCTGTAAACATAAAAATTTGATAAACTTTTCTATATACAGGGCCTGTGTCTAACCTAGCATGACAAATCAGAATTGTAAGATGACATATATCAGCGTTTCTCAACAGTGAAACAATTGATATTTTAGACTGGAATTTTTTTTTTTTTTTTTTTTTTTTTTTTAGCCCTGAGGGTTGATGGCTGCTATGTGTGCACTGTAGGATAATTTGCATTATCCCTGGCTTCTGTCCATTCGAGTTTTAATAGCATCTCCCTCGTCATGACAACCAAAAACATCTCTGGACATTGCCAAATGTCCCCTGGAGGAAAAGGCAGATTTGCTCACCATTGGGAACCTCTGGCATAGATAAAAAGAGGGATCTGTGGTGTCCCTAAACATTTGGGCCAGTTTTATACCATAATCATTCTTCCTCAAACTGATTTTGCAGTCTCTTATTCATAGCATATACAGATTATTGCCTTCGTTGTTAGTTATATTATACAGTGGACTGTATGTCTGCCATATTCCAGTGGGGTTACTAGGCAGTCCTACCAATGATCTCATTTAACCCCCTCTGTTCTGTAGTGTTGTATAAAGGTCTGCAGTGCAGTCTGTGGCCCCAGACTGCTTAGGTTCCAATCCTTCCTCTATCACTTTACAACTACATAATTCTTTTTAAAAATTTTTACTTATTTATTTGACAGAGATCACAAGTAGGCACAGAGGCAGGCAGAGAGAGTGGAGGAAGTAGGCTCTCTGCTGAGCAGAGATCCCGATGCAGGGCTTGATCCCAAGACCCTGAGATCATGACCCAAGCTGAAGGCAGAGGCTTAACCCACTGAGCCACCCAGACGCCCCTACAACTACATAATCTCGAGAATGTCACTAAGCCTTAGTTTGAACAACAACAACAATGTAAAGTTAATAAGATAAAAGATAACAAGGTAAATAAGGTAAAAAGACAAGTAGCAAAAAAGGAAAAAGGTACTAATACTATCCACCTCACAAACATGTGTCAGTTGCATATACGGTGTTTCTACTTGTGGCTAATACAAAAATTAGAGAACACCTACTGAACTCTTACTATTCTATTAATCCCACTTTACAGATAAAGAAACTGGAACATATGCATTGAGTAATTTGCTTCAATTCACAGCCGTACGAAATCTCACAGCTTTGATTCAAATTAAGAATTGTCTAATTCAAGTGCCTTATCACTTTTCTCAACACAACACAGTCTAAATTGCTAGACAGCGTAAGAATGTCCTTCTCAAGTTTCTTTGTAAATTGTGTTCCTTTCAAATCTTCAATCACCTACCCTTGGCAATAATGTCTCTCTAGTCTGGTCAAGACTGATGTTGCTTGCCTAGATATTTAAAACAAATCAGAAATATAGGACTTAACATATTAACCAGTAAATACATTAAATTCCAATGGAACCTGTCATTTGTTGAATGAAATAAATCAATCCATTTGCGGCATCTAGGTACTATGGGAAATTCCTGGAAAAGCGCTGCCACAATGGTTTTCAGTGGCTTGGACATTAATTATCTTTGACCTCCAGATATTGGGAAACTACCTACTAAACTTCTCTGTCTCTATCTCATGTTGTCTTGGAGATTTGTGACTCCTAAATGCATCATTTGTATAGTGGGTTCTTGCTCAATAAATATCTTTAGAAAGAATAAATAAATGACTTGATTACAAACTTGTGATATTTCCTATAGTAGATCTTCAAAAGAATACTTTTTTTCTCATCCCTCTGTGTTCATGGTCAAATATTCTGGCATATAAAATAAGTCATTGATTAAAAAAAAAAAAGACCCTCTCCGTATCTTTGAGATAGAGTCTTCAGATTCTAGTTAGAATCTTTAAAAAGATTTTGTCTTTTTAAAACAACAAATTTCAATGCACTTTACTTTTTGCAGGGTTCATCTGGGTTCATTGCCAAAGAGAAAAAAAAAAGTAGTTATTGCAGAAGATAAATAAATTTGGTGGCTTTAAGGTTTAGGATTTATTGTTTTACCTCCTGGGGAAATATAGCAAACAAGGACACACATTATTCTGTCTGAATAATTTGTTTGCTTGATGAAATCCCCAGTCAACAATTAATACTGCAGGTTCTTTGAGAGTTTAATGTATTTATAGATAAATTGTAAGTACTGAATTTCTAAGTGGTTTTAAATATCCAAGTAAGCAATGTGAGCCTGGAATAATCTGCATGTTCATTTACTAAACAATTTATGATAGGAAACGTTGCAACATTCTGATCCTGTGTTTTTATTCTACTATTTAGATTTCTAAATTGCTGTTCAATATAATAGGGGGATTTCAACCTGTTAATGTCAGTAAATCTCTAGAGAATTATAATAGTTGTCAATTATGAGGGGGGAAATAATTTCCTGATTAACCTGCACTTGATGAAAAGGACCATTAACTTTTTTAGTATTAACAGGACTCCCCATCACTATTACTTTAAGTGCCTGTGCATGCTTATTGATTAATGGACTAGAAGAAGAGATGGTGCATACATCAACCTGTGTTCTTGGAGAGGAAAGTATTATAGAGTTAGAGTCATAATTGCTATCTTAGAATCTGATGTGGGGAACAGATGGGAATACTGGAATAGATTTGATTAATATTTTTCAATGTTAAAAAAAGTTCTGAGTCTAAAAAAAAAAAAATTTAAGGCATTAATTTATTCAGTTCCCTGTTAAAAACAAGTAGTACTCCAGATGACCCTTAAAGTGGATTTATACATGGAAATAGGGATACAGTGTTTTTATTAAGACATATTCTATCTGATGATATATAAAATATTCCATTTTGGTAGTTATACTACAAACAGAGGAACCTTCTAATAATAACTCATTTTGTAATAATCCCTGATAAGGCAATGCAAATTCGACAGAAGGACTATATTAGTAGCAGAATGGACAGGGTTATGGAGACAAATCTTCCTGAGTTCACTTGCTGGCTCTGCCATTTCCAACTGGTGTGTCTTTTGGCAGAGTGTTTATTTATTTCTTCACTGTTCTTTAAATTTATATGCAGTTAAATTCACCCTTTTGTGTTCACATCTATGAGTTTTGATTAAGTGTGGCTTAATCACCATCACCACCAACCAGTCGAGGCGTAGGAAAGTTTCATCACCCAAAAATACCACCCTGTCTGCCCTCTTTGTACTCAATGCCTCTCTCAGACCCTGACCCACAATAATCTGTTTTCCCATCCATCCAAATGTTATTTCTTAAAAAAAGATTTATCCATTTTCTTGAGAGAGAACATACATGAGCAGAAGCAGGAAAGGGCAGAGAAAATGACACTCAAGAAGACTTGCCACTGGGTATGGAGCCTGATGTGGTGCTGGATCCCAGGACTCTGAGATCATGACCTGAGCCGAAATCAAGAGTCCAATGTTTACCAACTGAGCCATGCAGGTGTCCCTCAAAAATGTCATTTAAATTAAACCACATGTAGCTCTCTGAGTTTGGCATCTCTCACTTAGAAAAAAGGTATACCAGGGGCACTTGGGTGGCTCAGTGGGTTAAAGCCTCTGCCTTCAGCTCGGGTCATGATCCCCGCGTCCTGGGATCGAGTCCCGCATCGGGCTCTCTGCTCAGCAGGGAGTCTGCTTCCTCCTCTCTCTCTGCCTGCCTCTCTGCCTACTTGTGATCTCTCTTCCTGTCAAATAAATAAATAAAACCTTAAAAAAAAAAAAAAAGAAAAAGGTGTACCAAAGGAAAAAAAATGAAAACTCGTTTTTTTACGAATACTCAAATATTTGTATTTTCATAGCAGTATCACCCATAATTGCCAAAAAACTGGAAACAACCCAGATGTCACCTGGTGAACAGATAAGCAAACTCTAGTATATCTAACGGAAAAATACTCGGTGAACAATGCGGATTCATCTCATGCTTTGGCAAGTTTTTAATCTCTGTGACCCTCAGACTTTTCATCTGAGGAATGAAGATAGTGCCAACATTGCCCGTCTATGGGAGAGCTGGAACATTTAATGTGAAATACCAGCTCATGGAAGTTGCTCAAAACCTCGTTTGCACTATTATTGTAATTTGTCTATGAGGGCAGTGCTTTGATTAATTGAGTACACTAGACATTAGTGGTGGAAAAAAAAAAAGAAAGGCAACTCCATTCAAAGTCTTCCCAGCAGTATTATTGCCAGAATCCTGGTTATGGAAAGAAAACTCCAAGCGATGAATGCTAGGAATTTCCCCGGCTCACCCCCGTGGAGGGGAGACTATCTCCATAGCCCAAGAGTCTCCTCTTATGGCTGTAGTTGTCACACTTCAAAAATTGGAAGAGGGGCGCCTGAGTGGCTCAGTGGGTTAAAGCCTCTGCCTTCGGCTCAGGTCATGATCTCAGGGTCCTGGGATCGAGCCCCGCATCGGGCTCTCTGCTCAGTTGGGGGCCTGCTTCCTCCTCTCTCTGTCTCTGCCTGCCTCTTTGCCTACTTGTCTGTCAAATAAATAAATAAAATCTTTAAAAAAAAATTGTAAGAGAAGTAATAGTCATGACAAAACAACATCAAGACAATAATAGAAATAACAATGCCGCACTCTTATATACCACTTACCGTGTGCTAAGCACTGCTTTTCAAAAAAAGGCCTTGCATCTGAACAGCCCCGTATCTGGATAGTTGTTATCATCTCTGCTGCTGTGGTCATTAACAGCTGTAGTAAGAGTCCATGCAAAGCACCGTGCTAAACCCCTCAGATTACCTCACTTAATACTTAACATCAGTCTAATAGGCAGATTGTTATGGAAACTGAGAGTAGAGAGGCTAAACTATCAAAGGAACTGAATTTGCAACCCAAACAATTGAGAGCAGAACACAAGGTATACATATACTTTCTCTGGAATTAAATGACTATATGTATTAAATGCAAATACCTAGGTGGCTCAGTCAGTTGAGAGTCTGACTCTTAACTTCCCTTCAGGTCATGATCTCAGGGTCATGGGACATAGTCCCACACTGGGCTCCCTGCTCAGCACAGACTCTGCCTGAGATTCTCTCCCTCTCCCTCTGTCTCTCCCCCTGCTCTGTCTTTCTATCTCTCTGTCTAAAATAAAATAAATTAAAATCTTTTTAAAAACCCATGTAATTGAATTAAGTAACTTGAGTGTGTCCCTTTATCTAAGGATAGCTTCAGATCAATCGTCAAGATTATTTATGATCACTACGCTATATAATGGTATTTGTCTTTAATTCTTAGCATATGAGTAGAAGGAAGTGAGAATTAGAAGGAATGCAAGCTACAATTTACTGCATATTTGCAATTTACTGGCTTACATTTTACTCTGCAATGCTTTTACCCGCCTGCCGTGATATAGCCTTTCCTTAAACATGATGAAAGGTGACTTCCAACCAGCTGCCCCTCACTGCATGTTTTTAAGCACATTTTTTTTCAAGTTCAATTGCAGGAAGACTCAAGTAGCTGATATTTACAGAGTTTTTCCCAGTCTGTAGAAACACAACCCAGCATGCAATTTTGCGGTTTACCTAGCAAGCTGTATTCCCTCTGAGGCTTAGTCGCTGCCTATCAGCAAAGAACTAAGGTGCAAAGAAAATTCTGGAAAATAAGTAGGATATAATTTTTAAAACCACACAGTGTAATTCAATAACCAAGGTTTTTCCAGTCTCATTTCTCTTGCTCAGCCATTCAATGCCTTCCACTCATAGTCCCTTATTGGGAGAGCAGACAAATTCTTTATGCATACAGAAAACCAAAGCAACAACAGCAAGATACTCAGCAGAATAGGTTGTAATGAGACTAAAATCTTTCTAAGAGCCTAGAACTATGAGCTTGACCAAGCAGGGAAGGAATTACATGTTATGGAGAGGCGTTATGTTAGAAAAACGGGCATATTCAAAGCAGGAAGGAAGAGTTGAAAGATATGTCATCTTTCCACAACAGTAGTCAATTCTAAAGAAAGTCATTTACAGTATTTACTAAAAAGGAACATATGCTCGCTCTATGATACAGCAGTTCCAATCCTTGGTATACACCCCTTGGAAATGTGAACTCCTTATTTAATAATATTTCCTAGAATGTTCATAACACCATTCCATAATAGTTAAAAGTTGTAAACCCCCAAAATGGCCCTCATCCATATATTGAATGCATTCATACAGATGTTTAGTGGAATACAACAATTAGTAAAAACATGGTACAACTACACAATGATACGGGTGGTTCTTGGAATTATAATGTTCAGTGAAAGGAGCTGGATACTGTATGATTCCAATTATGTGAAGTAC
The DNA here is from genome assembly GCF_009829155.1 of Mustela erminea. Taxonomy (NCBI): domain Eukaryota; kingdom Metazoa; phylum Chordata; class Mammalia; order Carnivora; family Mustelidae; genus Mustela; species Mustela erminea. Next base: position 38,245,689 of record NC_045632.1, read on the forward strand.
AAAAGCTTGTAGAACTTACAGATGCTGTTAGAAGTTAGGAAAAAACCCTGTTGTGGGGTGGGGGGAAATGATGGAAGGAAGCACAAGGGAGTCTTTTGGAGGACCAGTAATACCATGTTCCTTGATCTAGGGGGTTGGATAAACGGTGTGTTAAGTTCATGAAGATAAACCAATCTGTAGATGTCTGAAAGATACACTTGTCTGGAGTGTATCCAGGCACGGGATGCTTGAGTTCAAATCCTGGAGTTCAATCAGTCCCTGTTCAACAACTCTCTAGCTAAGTGAACTTGGGTGAAATTTTGAATGGCATTCAATGCTCACAGGAATCGTTTGATGCTGTTCTGGCATCATGGATTGAAGTATATGAAAATTAACCACTACTTGCAAAGTATCTAATGAAAAGATACTATTCCCTTCCTTTCTTCCTCAGATATACACATAAATAGGAGAGAGCTAGAGATAGAGAGAGGGAGATCTATTAATATTCATGGTGATACATATTTTTAAATATATTTTTAAATAGATATATCAAGGCTTTCTACTGAAGTTAGAACTAATTTGTTTCATTGTTCTTGAATTTAACAAAGTACAAGAAGTTTAGAAATAAACTGAAACATTCATACAACAGGAAAGAGGAAGGGAAATAACTTCAAGGTTGCAGGCTAGGCTGTTCAGGTCACAGCAGATATCGAAGGGGCTGAGCACTGTACAACAACATGGTGCAGACATCATTTCACAAGAGTCTAGAATCTTAGGAGAAGTTTTTTTTTTTTTTTTTTTAATTAACATATAATGTATTATTAGCTGCAGAGGTACAGGTCTGTGAATCACCAGGTTTACACACTTCACAGCACTCACCATAGCACATAACCTCCTCAGTGTCCATATCCCAACCACCCTTTCCCTACCCCCTGCCCCCTGGCTACCCTCAATTTGTTTTGTGAGATTAAGAGTCTCTTATGGTTTGTCTCCCTCCCAATCCCATCTTCTTTCATTTATTCTTTTCTTACCCCCTCAAACCCCCCATGTTGCTTCTTGACTTCCTCATATCAGGGAGCTCATGCAATAGTTGTCTTTCTCCGATTGACTTATTTTGCTAAGCATAATACCCTCTAGTTCCATCCACGTTGTTGCAAATGGCAAGATTTCATTTCTTTTGATGGCTGCATAGTATTCCATTGTGTATATATACCGCATCTTCTTTATCCATTCATCTGTTGATGGACATCTGGGTTCTTTCCATAGTTTGGCTATTGTGGACATTGCTGCTATGAACATTTGGGTGCATGTGCTGCTTCGGATCACTACATTTGTATCTTTAGGGTAAATACCCAGTAGTGCAATTGCTGGGTCATAGGGTAGCTCTATTTTCAACTTTTTGAGGAACCTCCATGCTGTTTTCCAGAGTCATTGCACCAGCTTGCATTCCCACCAACAGTGTAGGAGGGTTCTTAGGAGAAGCTTTTGAGAGACTTTTGAATGCTTCCCCAGAACACTATCTCAAAACTCATTCGTTGCCATCCAATAATGAATAGTAGCTAAATGGGAGAGATCACATTCACCTGGCTTCCGGTATAGACCAAGTAACACTTGTTCAGGAAAGATCATTCAGAATCCTTTAAAACCTATTGTAAAGAAAACAAAATACACAATAGCCAAGATGTGAAAACAATCTAAGCGTCCATTTAATGGGTGAGAGGATAAAGAAGGCGTGGTCTATTTAATACAATGGAATAGTGCTCAGCCATCAAAAAAAGAAAGAAATCTCACACAAATGAAATGTCAGGTAGGGAAAGACAATCACACGCTCACACTTACAAGTGGAATTGAAACAAAACACAACAAAACCTATACTCAGAGAGAGCAGGTTAGTTTTTGCCAAAGGGAAGAGGGATTGGGCGTTGTGAAATGGTTGAAAGGGATTGAAGAAGTATAAACTTCCAGCTTTAAAATAAGTCATGGGAATGCAGTGCAAGTGGAATATAGTCAGTAACAACGCGTTAACTTTGTAAGGTCACAAAGAGCAATTAGACTTATTGTGAACATCCTATAATATATACAAATGTCAAATCACTATGTTGTACAACTGAAACTAATAGAATACTATGTGTCAGTTATAAGTCAATAAAAATATACAATATGTGCATGTGTGTGTGTGTGTTTAATTACAAAGCTAACCTTTAATTTATTTGTGCACTGTATGGTAAGTTTTATGAGGGCAAAACTCTGGTCTCTGCTGATCTTCTATAATTAGTACAGTACCTTGCAGGGAAGAGATACTTAAATATTTGCAAGTAAACAAAAACAAACACACAACTTTATATATGAGTCAAATATTCTAAACAAAGCTTTAAGTATATCATAATGTCAACTCCTTTGTCATGTGCTTAACTATTAACAAATGTTATTTATGCCTCCCTCTCCCTCTTCTCTGTTAGCCATACTTTCGGGAAACGACAGACCAATTTGTTAGTTCATAATGTATTTAATCCCTATTTTGTTGAGTGTAAGATCATATTTGATAATTGACAACTAATTACCCTAATGCATCTGTTTCATGTGGAAATTAATTCATTTTTTTCTCTTGATTGTTCATAGATTTTAAGGCATTCACTTATCACAGGATTGTTCTTACATTCTCTTTTCTGGTTAGAAGTGTGTGTGTGTGTTTGTCCCATGTTCCATAGACAGTGTAAAGGAGTTAAATAGATTGCTTTCATTTAACCAATTAATATCTTATTAAAAAGTTCAGCACTTCTGAATATTTTACACATCCCATATAAAAATTAATATATTAACCATGGAAAAGAGACATTGTCACATGACAAACTAGCAGGCTGGTAAGGAATGACTTTGCAGTCTCCACATAATACACTGCATTAATCCTGTCCACCCCAGACATATTAAAATATCACTGCCCTTTTGACATTCACACATGATTCACGATTGCATCTCGTAAGACAGACTTATATTTGGAAGGTAGTTCTTCTTGGAGTAATTTATAGCACCTGGTGAATCAGTGTTACTGCTCTGACATGATTTTGAGAATAATCATGCTGCTAAATAAAGTTCTCTGATTTAGATTTTTTTAAAAATGTCAGATAAACAAGGCAAAAGCAGTAACTGCCTAAAGCTGAAAGAAGAGTTTTAGCGTTTATCACTAAGTGCAGATGTATCTTATAGCTTACTATATTGGAATAGAACATATGGAACTTATGTGTTTAAAAATATATTTGCCCTATCATGAAGTTGAAGAAAATAATAAAATTGTAATTTCTGGAAGGACTATTCGTTGGAGCACATTATAAGATACGATGAGTGCCCCCTTTTGTTTGGTGATATTATATGGGGGTGGAAACTTTTTTTAAGAAATTTGTAAAGGATTATTCAGGACCATGACCATAATACCCTCAAATCTTTAAAATAAATCTGTAATGCATTTTGTTTTATTAGTTGATCAGGAGCATTTCTTTCGTTGGGGAACCATGGCTTCTTCATTCAATTTCCTCTAATTCGAGGGATGGTTATTTGACTTCATTCAGGTCTGTTTGGTTCTTCTCAGTACCTTTTGGGCAAGACTCTTTTTTATTAGCTACCCCTTAAAGTACCGTGTGACGCTACCACTGTCACTGTCCATGATGTCCCCTGACAGGAGGGATGTGGGTTTGAGACGGAAGCCCCACAGAGCAAAGGGTATCAGGAAATGGGGAAAACAAAGAACTGTGATCTTATTCATTCCTCCTAAACCATTAGTGTTTGAGGCACAGTCAAGTCAAATTTCCCCTTGACTGTGAGTCATGAATTCCACTTTTACCCAGACTCACTTGAGATGGTCGTAAGTTTTTGTTGCAGGAGAGAACAAAACAATAGTCGGTGAATACGTGCTTCTCAATTATTAAGGATTCTAAAATCCTGAAAATGTCACATTTATGCCTATCTTCTAGTGTTTGACAAAACCCCTAGTATAAAAGTAGATTTGTAAATGTTCTCTAAATTGAACTAAATCATGAAATTGAGCTGGAGAAACAAACAAAAACCTGCTACCCGCACATCTTAGAGGATTTCCCCCACCTCTTTTAAAGTACAATAATATCCTTAACAAATAGTCACATCCCAGTGATAGAATTTATTACCAGAACAATTATTTCCAGACAGAGAAAAGGCAAAAGGGTAACATTCTTTTTTTAAATGCTTTGCTCAGAACCACTTTTTTTTTTTTTTTCTTCTTACTATGCAAGAATAGTCGGTATGGGTTTCAATCTATGCTGTTTGTACCAGAAATGTATCTGGTTGTCAGTGATTGTTGTGACTTTTGGGGTACTTTGAAGAGCTAGTGGTTCTTATACAGAATGTTTGGGAAATATCTCGAGTCTTTATTCCAAACCAGCCACCACTGATATATGTTCATAACTGAAGAAAGTGTATTTTTTGATGGTTGAAGTTTCTTCAAATTTGCTAACTTAACTAAAAGGAATAAGCCTTTCAAAATACACCCAAAGCCATTACTCTGTGAAATCTTCACCCTCCCAGAGTTGATAAATGGGAGAAGCTCATGAGTCCTCTTGGTGTGCTGGATCCCAAACCACTATCTGTATTATGAAAGGAGAAAGCCCAAGGAAGGCAAGAAAAGGAAAACAGAAACTAAGCATTAAACCCAAATCCAAATGCATTAGTAATCACATGCAAACGGTCCAACATTTCAATTGGAAGTCAGAGAATGACTGAGTAGAGAGGGATATTGCATAAGAATAAGAGTCAATACACCAAGAAGACAGACAAAAAATGGATAAAAACCTTGAACAGACATTGGCAATGGTACAAATAGATGGCAAATAAGTATATGAAAATATGTTCAAGATCATTCTCCAGAAATATAAATGAAAAGCATGACAGACACCACTACCTATCCATTAGGGTGGCTGGAAACAAACAAACATACCAATAAAAAACTGAGAAGACCAAGCACTAGGGATTCTCATCTCTGGCTATCAGGAATGCAAAACAGAAATGCCAGTATGGAAAATGATTAGTAGTTTCTTATAAAGTTAAACATATCCATGGGGCACCTGGGTGACTCAGTTGTTAAGCAGCTGCCTTCAGCTCAGGTCATGATTCCAGAGTCTTGGGATCAAACCCAGCATAGGGCTCCCTGCTTGGCGGGAAGCCTGGTTCTCCCTCTCCCATTTCCCTGGTTGTGTTTCTCCTCTCTCTCTCTGTTAAATAAATAAAATCTTTAGGAAAAAAAAAAAAGTTAAACTTATCCTTACCATATGACTTAGCAATCTTTACCCTGAGGTATTTAACTAGAGGAAATGAATATAATGTTCACATAGAAACTTGTAAACTAATGCCTACCACACCTCTACTCATAATTGCCCCAGTCTGGAAATAATTCAAATGTTCTTCCAGGGGGAAATAAACAAACTGTGGTACAACCATAAAATGAAATACTGTTCAGCAATTAAATAGAACAAATGAGTGAAACACATAAAAATCTGTATGACTCTCAAAGACATCACTGATGAGTGAAAGAAGCTAGTCACAAAAGATTCCATACTTCATGATTCCATTTATGTGACGTTCTTGAAAAGGCAAATGATAGCTACAGAGAACAAAGCCATGCTTGTCAGAGGTTAGGAATAAGGGAAGGGTGTGACTATGAGGGGGTAGTAAGAAGGAGATTTTTGGGAACTACCCTCTATCTGAATTTTGATGGTGGTAACATGAATCCACACATGCATTAAAATTCATGGAGCTATACACCAAAAGAAAGCATAGTTAAAAATTCTGTTTCATTAAAACAACAACAACAACAACAACACACAACGCTGTGTCAGTGTAGGTTCATTGATTGCAAATAGAGGTACTGATATAAAGCAGGATATTGATATTTGGGGACGTTATGCCTGTGTGGCCCCAGGGAAATATGGAAACTTCTGACTCAGTTTTGCTATAAAACTAAAGCCACTCTAAAAAAAAAATAAAGTCCATTAAGAAATTTACCTATTTCACCTTACTCTGTGGCAGACACCAGCATAATTTCCTGAGAAAAACCATATATGAGAAATAGTCTTATTTGAAGTTTCCTTCAACTTGAAGTCCTTAAACACTAATCCTGGTAGACCAGAAGACAAAGGGCATAGCTGACTTCATGGACTGGAAAAGCAAATAAAAACACATTTATCCTCAAAATATGGTTTATGGTCTCAATAAATCATTCTATAGTTCAAGGCATGAGAACCTCACCTAAATAGTGATACCCAGAGGTGTGCTCTACAGGAAGCCTCTACCACTCAATTTTTCCTGTACTGTAGTCACGACAGAAACCAAAGAGGAAGTGACATTACTTATTTCTAATCACTACCTCTGTGGAGTCACCGAGCTCCAGGGCCCAGAATGTTCTTGAACTGGCTGTCAAAGTCTCCTCCTTTCTCTCAGATTCATAATTAAAGTAACCCTGCACTCGCTCAGAATGGTAGAAAAAGAACCAGACTTGGAAAAACCTGCAACTTGTCAGTCAATGTCTAGAGTATTTCAAAGTTATCACTGATCCTTCCACCTGTCAAGAGAGGTGCTTTGGTTGGAAACCAACATGGGAGGCAGGAATTTTCCTGTTTGTGGAATTCTGTTTGGAGCTTAAGCAAGATGTCTGGGGACAAAGCTTTATTAGGTAGTAAAGGCTAGAATCTTGCAGAATTCCTGTTTCTACTCTTTACAAAGGTTTTAGAACATAGAGTAGTAGTATACACAATGGAACACACACAGACTGAAAAGGTAACCAAAGTTACTTGCCATTTAGAAACCTTTCAGTTCAGGTTCATTTCTTTGGTTGATAGCTTTTTTTCATCACCATTATAATACAATTACTTCCCCAGTTGGAGGTTAACATCCCATTCACTAGTTAATTTTTTTTAAACCATAATCTGCATTTTGTCTCTCTCTGTCCATGGAATCTTGCCGATAGCTACCCTCTCATTCGTGAATTAATCCTATCCTCTCCAAATGAGCCAGAGAATCTTTGTTAGTATTCTGTTCAACCACAAGAATTTAATCAATGCTGTCTTTCTTTGCCAAAATACAGACACATCATCCTATTTTCTCCTTTCTATGGCCACTCCTGGTATCACTGACCATCTGTGAAAAGTAGACCTGGTGAGTCTAGGCTATCTTTGTGAGCAAGTTTTGTTACTACTTTTAAAACAAAGATAGAATATTGGGGGGAAACGTCAGTATTAGTATTGGAGATTTAGCAACAGTGTCAACAGATATTACTAAAAAAATTTTTTTTAATGTCCATGGCCAAGTCTAATCCCTCAGATACACTAAGAAAGTAGGACTATTCACCAAATTATTTAAAACTAATTTATTCCATATTTATTTATTTTAAATTTCTCTCTTTGTTTCCTACTAAGAATCCTTGATGAAAACTCTGCATTTTTGTTTCTGTTTTTCCCTTACTAACTAGTCTTCCAGGATCTGGCTTTACTTCCCTCTAATCCATTCTTCATATAAAAATCAGACATATTTAAAAAAAAAAATCAGATATTTTTTTTTTTTTGAAAATTCAGTCTTGTGCTATAAACTCTCCTTTAAAAATCTGTGCCATGACTCCCCCTTCAGAATGAAACCAAGCTATTCAGAATTGGTTCTCCTTCTTATATTTCCAAGTCTCATTTTTTTTTTCCCTAACTAGCTGACCTATGTTTGCCCTTTAACAATTTTAAGTATTTTGCCAATCTTTCAGTGCATTTTGTTTTTTTAAGTTTTGTGCATTTGCACACACACAATTTCCTCTGCCATGTTCTGCCTAGAGATCTACATCTTACCCTCTCCTCAGCTCTGCCTTTTCTGACTCTCCTGAAAGAGCTCGTAACATTTTCCTTTGTATTATCTCAAATCCAGGTTTTTAAAAAGTCACAATTTTACTCTCATTTTCCTGTTTGATATGATTACTGTCACAAATCACAGCCACCTGTATGTCACCATTCAGTAACACTTCAACATTTCTCCAACAAATGTGATTCAGGGAGGGGAAATGAGGCGTGTTCATCTTATGATAAACATTTGGGCCATGATTTGGCATATAGACTCTGTTGAAAGAGAGCTAGGAGCATGTGAAGGAGACTGAAAGGTGGTCACAATCCAGCCAGAGGATTTAGAGCCTTGAGACCAGCGGGTCCTAGGTTACATTCCTATTGTGTATAATCACCATAGAGTAGAGTAAAATGTGAACCCCAGTTTGAGTCAAAGTTAGAAGGCACCTTCCCACAGACACAGAGACTTGAGAAAGATTCCTTGGGTAGAGATGGCTTCTCAAACAGTTTGACAGCTGTGCAAGGAATCAAAAAGGATCAAAAACTACCCATTCAATCTGGCAGGAGGAGAAATGGATATTTTAAGGCTGTGATCCAGGTGGTAGGATCCTGGATGTCCAGAATATTCACTGAACAGTCCTTTACATATTACAGGATTTGAAATTTCATTGTCTTCTTCCTCTTACCCCTTAACACTATTTTTGGCTAGGAACTACATCAATATAGATGCTGGGGTTAAATGTATAAAGAAGACAGTTTCTGCAAATTAATTAGTATTAAATATATTTTATTTTTTTGTAACTAATTAGTATTCTGAAGAATACAGCCACTATCCCTTGATTATGAATATTCTATAATCAGAATTTAGATCAGTGTAACCTGTCCGATTATTTGTCCATGTATATTTAGTAATCCAATGGAAAAATATTTCTACATAAGTGATGGAATCAGTTCAGACAGGTGACCTAAAGAAATAAGAGTTGTTTCTGTTTTTGCTAGACTGATGCTAATGTAAAAACAAAAAGTGAAAACAAGAAATAGGAAAACATTTTTATTGCAAACAGACAAGACTGCAGTACAAGATTCCTGTTCTTGGGGTACCTCGGTGGCTCAATCAGTTAACCGTCTTACTGCTGATTTCAGCTCAGGTCATGATTTCAGGGTTGTGAGATTGAGCTCCATGTTGGGCTCTGAAACTTTATGTGGAACCTGGTTGATATACTCTCTCTCCCTCTTTCTCTGCCTCAACGCCCCCACCCCCTACCTTAAGAAAAAAAAAAAAAAGAAGAAGAAGAAGATGATTCTGGTTTTTCTAGGTCACTGTTTCTCAACTTCAGCAGTATTGACATTTTGGGCAGGGTAGTTCTTTGTTGTGAGGGGCTGCCCTATTCACTGTAGGATATTTAATGGCATCCCTGGTTACTACTCACAAGATGCCAATGGTATCCCCCTGTGCGACCACCAAAAATCTCTCCAGAAATTGCCAGGTGTCCAGGGTGGGGCAAAATATCCCCCCGTTGAGAACCGCTATGCCAGTTTAAAGAATTTCATTTGAATAAAATGAAGTGAGGTCTATTTGGAAACACTTTGCTCACGATTTTGTGGTTTTCAACTTTGAGAATTAGGTGTTGCTTAATTTTGATTCAGAAATAAAGTATGGATCTCACTTACCACATAAGAGTTTTCCTTCTATTTGGAGGTCTTTTTAAAAATTTTTATTTATTTATTTATTTTTACTGCTTTCAAATATTTCAGTGGAAGAGGCATATTCTACTCTGATTCCCTGGATGAGACATCTGGGGCTTTCAGATGTCAAATAATTTGCCTAAGGACATGGACTTTTAAGTGCAGATCTGGAATATTAATCCAGGTTGCAGGGACTTCAAAGACCATGTTTTATACAGCTACACTATATCCCTTGGTTTACACAGCCTATGTTTCGTGAATTAATTGAAGCTGATTTTCACACCTGTTTTCTCATATCTTCTATTTAAGTAAGTTTCTTTTTGTCTAATAAAACTCTGGGGCTTCGTGAGTTGGGGTTTAATTTGGGACTTCCTGCTCAGTACGAAACTAGGATTTGCACTGTGATTTGTTTTTTACAATCTACATAACCCTTTCTTCCTTTTTCAATAGGATTCCCCAATAGGGATTGCCCAATAGGGGTTTCAGTAGGATCCCCAATCCGATAGGATTGGAGCAGTTCCACCATTCTTTAATTTTTTTTTTTAAGATTTTATTTATTTATTTGACAGAAAGAGAGATTGAGCTCAAGCAGGGAAAGCAAGAGAGAAGCAGGGAGCCCGATGTGGGGCTTGATCCCAGCACCCCGAGATCCCTGAGATCATGACTGGAGCCAAAGGCAGCCACTCAAATGACTGAGCTCCCCAGGTTCCTCCCTCCACCATTCTTTTAAGACAGACCACAACTCAGGGTTAAACAGTCATATTAAACATGGTTACATTTATTGAACACCTTTTTATAAGTATTCATGATAATAACTTCTACTACCTCACAAGCTCCGTAGAATTCATAACCCCATTTTATGGCTGTGTGATCTGGGATTCTGAGTTAAGGACAAGTCACACAGCTCACATGGAGGAACCAGGATTCCAACGGAGACCTGTTTGATGGCAAAGCCCATATTCTTAAGTGCCTAGACTAATTTTTATACAAAGTCAGTCCACAAAGATACAAAGACCCCTGAGGAATACCGGGTTCGTAATAGTTGTTCCAATCCAGACTTCCAGATACAAATAAATAAATGAAGGCATCAGCTTTATCTTTTAAAAGACAGTTAAAACAGATATGCCATTGTCATCCACGTCTCTATTTTGCTCTAGTAGTTGATAATTCTTATTTATTTATGTCATAGGGTTCTTCCTTGAGTCAGAGCCCCACTAAGTATTCCTTGATGTGAACAAGTCTGATATAGATCCCTGCCGAGTACAAAAAATGAAAATAATTTAAAAAGGAAAGAAAGAGGCTCCACAGGATTGCCAACAAACACAATTACAATTACGACCCCAAAGAGCATTAGTTCAGAGGAGGACTCCTGAGGAGAAGCTGAACGGGAGAGATTTGAATACATTTTACTGTCAGTTTAGTAACTACTGAGACAGTATATTTCTGGGGAATGGTAACACATATAACATATATAATGTATATATATAATTGAAAGAAAAAATTACTTATTAAAAAAAAAAAACAGAGTAGTTAGAACTCATTTAAAAAATATTGGGGCACCTGGGTGGCTCAGTGGGTTAAGCCTCTGCCTTCTGCCCAGGTCATGATCTCAGGGTCCTGGAATGGAGCCCTGCATCGGGCTCTCTGCTCAGCGGGGAGCCTGCTTCCCCCTCTCTCTCTGCCTGCCTCTCTGCCTACTTGTGATCTCTCTCTCTGTCAATAAATAAATAAAATCTTTAAGAAAATTATGGATTTACCTACTAATTTATTCAGCTGATGCGGTTGAGCACTACCATAGGCTAGAATCTGTTCCACACCCCAAGAATTTAAAATAAGGCATAACTTGCACATTATACATATATTTTTATTTTTTAATAATTTAGGGGAGGAGCAGATAAAGAGGGATAATAATGCCATTAGCATAATTTACAAAAGCAGCTGCGATGACCTTCAATCAGTTTACTTCATTTCAAAACTATTTGCAATCACAAGGAAAGATTTTCTTAAGATATGCTTTTACGTTCTACCTGCAGATGTCTATAACCTCATCCTCAGTATGTTCTCCAAATCTGTGCTGGCATCGAAAGGACAAAACAATATAAAGTGGGTTTTTCTACAAATTATTTTTTGAAGCATTATTTTCCCCAAACAAAAGAGCTTTTTTCTCATCATAACAAAAAATTGAAAATCCTATGTGTATTGAATACTAAATAGACAAATTTTACTTTTTATTTCCACTTGAAGAATAACATTTCCTATAGAAGTTTAAAAGTAATGGTTTTGTGTTTTTTTATTCAGATAAAAATTTTCTGGATAAAAATTGCCTTGATGGCAATATTATGATGTAATGCTAATTGCTTGTAGAATAGTTAAATGTCAGTACTGAAACCTAATTTTTAAATGCTATCTTACAGATATGGGTGAATGTTCACCAAGCATGTATTTTGTATTTTGCTGCACTGTACACTGCAACTAATAAGCCACAGAACCAACACATTTAGGTGCATGTACTCTTTCTAAAAACCACAAAGACTGGTAAGTTCTCAATATAGTTTAGTATTTGCTAATTTTACCACACTTTTGTGTTATGCATATGTAGGGAAGTTATAGGGATTATAAATTCAATATGAGTAAACTTTAAAACCATCTATTTTATGATAAAGGGACTTTTACTTAAGACAGCCAAAGCCTCGATAATCTATATTTGCTGTAAAGAGAATTACGAGTTTTATTTTTCTGATATTAAAAGGCACTTAATAAAGACTTGTTTCCATTAAAAAATAAATAAATAAAACAAGGCGTAAGAGCAACGAAGTGAAGTGTTATATTGTATTCTACCCTTTTACTTGTACTTTTTCATTTGAGTGGGTTATGGCTATAACACATCTATAATCTTAGGGTCACTTGAGGAATGAATTTGTCCCTTGATTTATGAATGCAGAAACCACTAATGACCTGTTATTATACTCATAGTCACGATACTCTGGTCATAGCAACACGTAACTTGGATAAATGGAGCATTTTAGGAAAACATTTGAACCAGCAATTTGGGGAGTAGGTGGCAGTTGGGAATGAAAAAGAATTAAGCCTTTGCACATAGAAGTGGAATTACTGACATGTGAAAACAAAATTATTTCTTTCCACTTTAAGAACACTCCATGAGGGGAAATATCACCATCATTAACCCTCTCTCACTTGGCCAACATTTTCTATTTTTTTTTTATTTTCATGTTTTATTTTTCACTGCAGATATGTCTCTCTCTCTTGATATCTATGTAACCAGGAACTGTGTACTTGATGAAGAAATTCTAATAAAGATGAATTTCAACTTCTCTCAAAAAGGTTTTTTGGATTCAATTCTGTTTTCACAGTTGAAAACATTTGCCAAGTTTGTGTCACAAATTAGACATCTGAGAAGCAGGCAGCAAGTTTGTTAATTATTGGGATTAATTTAATGAACTTATTCTCATTAGGCTTTATGAGCCATGCTGTACACAGTAACGTGTGCAAGTCCACAACCACAACACAGTGATGTCAGGAGGTAATGAAGGGCACTGATGAGAATTTTTTGCAGGGGAAAAAAAAAAAAAGGTGCAGCAAATGCTTTGTGTATAACTGCATTATTAGATGGATTTAAGGATTGCTAATTAACGAGAATTAAGTAGGGATCATTTTAGTCGCAACAAATTAAGAGAGAAGTCAGTTTGGCTCCAAAAACAAATGTTGAATATACACATAAATCATAATGTTTCACAGCCGACACTTCATCCTGGGTGTGATGAGCTATGTAATAGTGTTTTACTGCCACATGATCTGGAAGTAGGTACAGTTTGTCATCAGAAGGATTTTCAAAGTGTTGATCTTTTAGAAAAAGAATCTCACACTTCAAATGTCCTCATGATGGAAAACACATGAAACAGATGTTCTTTTTTTTTCTTTTTTTTTTTTTTTAGTCTATTGGCACTTTGTTATTATGATTCCTGATATAAAGAAAACTGAAGATTGACTATAAATAATATGTAAAAAATATATGTTTGAACATATATTCCATCTTACCGCTGCTTCTCCAAATACAGAAAGCTTTGGAGGGTCATAATGGGTCAGAGTTTGGCAAGAAATCAAAAATAGAAGCGGGTTAAATCAAACATGGATTGATGGGGCGCCTGGGTGGCTCAGTGGGTTAAAGCCTCTGCCTTCGGCTCAGGTCATGATCCCAACGTTCTGGGATGGAGCCCCACACCGGGCTCTCTGCTCAGCAGGGAGCCTGCTTCCTCCTCTCTCTCTGCCTGCCTCTCTGCCTACTTGTGATCTCTGTCTGTCAAATAAATAAATAAAATCTTAAAAAAAAAAACAAAACATGGATTGATGATACCCTAGAAAAAAAATCACTGTGATAACTGTAAGATCAGACCCAGGCCCATCTCGTAGGCAATGTATCCGAGCTGGCAAAGTAAAACTTCTACTTCCCATTCAGAATAATAAAGTAAAATGAGAGACTGGAAGACCCTTTTTAAAAGGTAGACGTGTCCTTAACATTGTCCTATGTATTAAAAGCAGTTTATAAATTCAAACTATGCATGTATCATTTTCCTCCAGCTCACATTTAAAAGTACATCTAAATGTCCATCAACAGATGAATGGATCAAGAAGATGTGGTATATATACACAATGGAATACTATGCAGCCATCAAAAGAAATGAAATCTTGCCATTTGCGACAACATGGATGGAACTAGAGCGTATCATGCTTAGCGAAATAAGTCAAGCAGAGAAAGACAACTATCATATGATCTCCCTGATATGAGGAAGTGGTGATGCAACATGGGGGCTTAAGTGGGTAGGAGAAGAATAAATGAAACAAGATGGGATTGGGAGGGAGACAAACCATAAGTGACTCTTAATCTCACAAAACAAACTGAGGGTTGCTGGGGGGAGGGGGTTTGGGAGAAGGGGGTGGGATTATGGACATTGGGGAGGGTATGTGTTTTGGTGAGTGCTGTGAAGTGTGTAAATCTGGTGATTCACAGACCTGTACCCCTGGGGATAAAAATATATGTTTATAAAAAATAAAAAATTTAAAAAAAAAGTACATCTAAAAATTTATAAATATTCTATTGTTGCCAATTGAGAAAACCAATATCAAGTTCTCTTCAACAAAAATGCATGATATAAATCAATGCAGTGAGTGATGGTAATGATGCTGCTGTTGATAATATGATGATGATTATTGTTATTTTCAATGAAACCTGAAACTGGACATGCATTAAAAAATGGACCGCACTTTGCCACCCTCCATGACCTTGACAACGACCACCTAATATTGACAATTTAATTTTGTTTCGGCATACTGGAAAGAAGAATCATCTATCCTTTTCAAATTTAGGGTTACTTTTCTCTTTCCAATACTTGGATGAAAGGATTTGGCTTAATGCCAGAGCTGACTCCTACATCAAGAAATATGTCTCAGGGTGTATGAGAAGGGGAACTACATTTCTGTTGCATTGGGGATTTCAAAATGGCTTGTAGAAGAAACGGTATGCATATGCACAAATCACGTTATATGGTGGCGTGTATCTTCCATGTGGCTCTCCCTTACAATTTAAAATACATTTAAAAATTAAAAGCTTTAGGATTCCAATTAGATGCCGCCTTTCATGTATCTTTTCTGAGTTCCTACAGTTTTGCCAGCTTGCTGGTAGGTGGGGTCTGTTATCTCCTGTGGATTCACATCTCTGTCCATGTGTGTGTTTTCCACTTATGTTCCTGTCTTCTATGTTTGATTGGAAGTGATACTACTCAAAATTGACTTTTTAATTAAACTTAAAGATACTCATACCCCAAGGCTACAGAGATGCATCCTGCTAATAAATTAGATTTAAATAAATAATAATAAAAGGCACGATATTTACATATCAGGCTTGTGGATTTGATGTGAAATAGTGGCAGTGCACAGCTGAAAGCTTTAGTAGTATTAAGGACATTTGATTACTGCTACTTTGAAATGGAATTTCCAGACTCATGTGACTTCCATTCCTAGTTTATCCACAGGTGCAAAGATAAGAAGAAAAGAGAGTTCTTCAAGACATTCTTCAAGATTGCAAATCTCTGGAGATGAATTCCAATCAACACAACTTTATCGACAAGTGTTTATGAATGTTGAATGATTAATAGAATAACTCTGAAATTACAGGAAGTGAGTGAGTGATGGATAAACAGTTTGGAAAGTATACACTAGGCCATTAGTTCATTGAAAGTGGGTACCCTGAACACTCATGGACATGATCAATGCAGTGGAAAGTATATCCCTTATACAATGAAACTAGACCCCTATGAAGCCAACTTGGGACACTGAATTTCTTTTCTTTTCTTTTCTTTCCTTCTTTTCTTTTCTCTATTTCTTTCTTTCTTTCTTTCTTTCTTTCTTTCTTTCTTTCTTTCTTTCCTTCTTTCTTTCTTTCTTTCTTTCTTTCTTTCTTTCTTTCTTTCTTTCTTTCTTTCTTTCTTTCTTTCTCTTTTTTAGTTTCATTTATTTAAATAATCTCTGCACTGAACATGGGGCTTGAACTCACAACCCAAAGATCAAGAGTCACATGCTCTTTCAACTGAGCCACCCAGGCGCTCTATACGAAGTCTACTTTGGATAATGCTGACCTATTATGGATAAGCACTAAGCGATGAAATTGTGACTACCTAAATAGATGTGTGCAGGAGTATATGGAAAATAAATGGAACAAAAGAGGATGGACATTTTCACTGAGACTTAAGAACAGTTTCATGGAATTGTAGTTGAGGTACATTGTGATGACAGAGTAATGTTTTTTTTGTTGTTTTTTTTAGTAGAAAATAACAGTCATATGGATTGGGCCATTCTGGAGGTAAGAGTGAACAGAATTGAGATCCTGGAGTTAGATTGTTGGTGTCAAGTATCTGCCATTATAGTTACCTACCAGCTTTCCTACCTTGGACAAGTTATTTAAATACTTAGTCCTACTTACCTTCTTTATGAAACAGAGAGTATAAGAGAGTTGTAAAAATAACATGAGAAAATTCATATATAATACTGATTCAGGGTCTGGCAGTCAGGAAATACTCATTGAAAGTTTGCTAGAGTAATACTTCTATTTCAAGTATGCATTCTATAGTATAGTTGATACTATTGGCATGTGATGTATAAAAGACTATCTCACCAGTAGTGAGAGATGAGTCTAGATACAGAGTGGACAGAGAAATGTTTTATATGGAATCTGCACATTTTCTTAAAATAAATGAAAATCCCACTGAAGCATCTGCAAGTAGAATCAACATATGTTGTGTACACCTTCAAAGTGGTGAGTGAAGACTTATGAGTAAAAGGGATCATCTAGGGTAACTTTTGGAGAGATGGTGGTACTCTTCATGTAGAAGACTATATGGAAGATTAGGTTTATAAGGAGAACACAATGGTCTATGTTAGAAAATGTGTATTTTCTTTAAGTACAAATAATATATTTGCTGTGTTAGTGGACATGTTTTTTTTTTTCTTTTTCCTTTTGCAATTAGTCTTTCATTCTCTAGTCGCTGACCACCTATTCTGCATCAAGAACAATGGTAGGCACTACCATTGGATGTGGTAATGGCACAGATAAGCTTCCTGCCTTCTGTGATATGTATGTATGTATGTGGAATGGGTAGCAGGCTGTGTGGTGTACCTTACAGAATTATTGTGAGGATTAAATCATTTTTCAGAAAATCTAGGAAAGGAAGGAAATGTGGGGCAAAATTATTCTTCTAACCCTTATCCACTTTGTCAATTCTGACTCTTCTGCCTCCAGTTGTGAGGGCTGAAAGAAAGGAAGTGTTCTGTTTGTGTCTCTTTCATCTCTCCAGGATGAGAAAATAAAAACCCTGCACATAACATATTTTTCCAGTCTAGCCCTAGTTGATCTTGTGTTCCACCTAGGTTATTAATACTTAAAGTGATTAAATCATACCTGTCCATTGACACAACTTCACATCTTCCATTTGGGCTTAATCAGTGTGTTGGAATCTGATTGTCGCATGTTGGGTGCCCTAGGAAGTGGACAGTGGGATAGAAATGACCATGTAGGGGGTATGTTAGGGAATGCTCTTGGGATTCCTACCTGCAGAAGAGAAGGGGACACACAGAACTGGGCAGAGGCAAAAATTTGGCTCTGATGAAATCTCACTGAAGACTTCAGTCAATATCCCAAAGACTTCTATAGCAGGACAGACATTTTCAGCTTGAGGTTGACAGGGACTTTACATGTGTGTGTTACCTGGTCACTGAATCCAGGCTGCCTCATGATGAAGCGTGACCTCAGGTAAGGAGGTAATCAAAACAGAATCAGAGAAGTTTACCTGAGAGAAGTCTATGGTTATGGAAGGAAGTGCCGCTTGTTCCAAGATAAATCATATGCTTTATTACATTCAATATTTGATAAGAATATGAGAGAATGGGCACCTGGGTGGCTCAGCCGGTTAAGTGTCTGACTCTTGATTTCAGCTCAGGTTATGATCCCAGGATCATGGGATCCAGCCCCATGTCAGGGTCCACGCTCAGTGGGGAGTCTGTTAGAGACTTTTTCTCTCTCCTCTCCTTTCTCCCCTCCTCCCTTTCTCTCCCTCTAAAATAAACAAACAAATCTCTAAAAAACATTAAAAGAATGTGAGGTGGGCTTTACTATCCCTGTAATATAGATGAGCAAGGAGGGTAAATAACTTGGTAAAATTCATAGAGCTAGCATTCTATTCCGGACTTCCAAGTTTTCAGAAACATTGACATGCTCACATGTACTCAAGGGGTGCTGGCATCCCAAATTAGAGTCTCTTCTCATCGACAAGGATGCTGTGTATGGTCATGCAGACATAGCTCCGTTATTCCAGGAGGAGCTTGTGTCCAGCCGAGGTCAGGAGGCCAGGGCCTCCATACATCCAGAAACTGGCATCTTGTTTGAAACTCGGGCTGTGCTGCTTTGGAAATAAGTGTATGGTTATCTCTGCTGTTCTCTGCCATTATTACTGTTGTTACTTCTCCTGCTGTTGCTCTCTCTGTCAGGGCTGCTGTTGGTGTTATTCCCTGTTTAGAATTTCCATAAATTCAGCATCCACATGGACAACAATGTGTGCTCTGTCTATTGCAACATGATTTTCCACATGCAGGTTCTAGAGCTGTCAACTTCTCCTGCGGGCTCCTAATTCGAGTGTCTGAGAAAAAAATCTGATCAGGCCAGTTTATTCTGGGTTCTAGTGTTTTAGATCAGCCCATCCATGTCTTCCACTTTTTGTCACTGGCCTTGTGAAGGTGCCCCCTGCCTGGGCCTGGTTTTTATTATAGGTCCAACTAGCTGAGGTCCGGGGATGCCGGTTGTATGATAACAAGGACTTGTGGGTGTGTATTCACTAGAAATACCTCCAGAGGTTTTTGCTAAGTATTGATTAATATATACATATTAATGGCAGTTAAAGCTACTTATGCTTATTTCTATTTTTAATATTTTAAGGATTTTATTTATTTGAGAGAATGTGAGACAGAGAGAGAACAAGCAGGGGTAAGTAGTAGAGAGAGAGAGCAAGAAGCAGACTCCCCACTGAGCTGGGAGGTGGATGCAAGACTCAATCCCAGGACCCTGAAACCATGACCTGAGCTGAAGGAGACACTTAACCGACTGAGCCACACACGTGCCCTAAACTTATTTCTAATGAAGATAACTTTCATATTTTTCAGTTTTTGAGGTAAATGGGATACCAAGTTTTATGTGCATTACGTTCAAAATAGCAAATAGGAAAGTGTATATAAAATGGCTCATGGGGTTATTTGTGAAATTTAATACTGGTTATCCTTGTATGGATTTATAAAGGCTATTTATTTTGTTTCTTTTTTGGGGCATTTTTTAAAAAGTTAAATGATTTTAATGATCAGGAAATTATAACTAGAGTGGGAATGGGGGCCAACAATTATATATATTTTATATTATTACAAATTATCATATTTATTTATTTGTCATTTTATTATTACATATTTTTTAAGATTTTATTTATTTATTTGACAGATAGAGATCACAAGTAGGCAGAGAAGCAGGCAGAGAGAGAGAGAGGAAGGGAAGCAGGCACCCTGCTGAGCAGAGAGTCCAATGCAGGGCTTGATCCCAGGACCCTGGGATCATGACCTGAGCCGAAGGCAGTGGCTTTAACCCACTGAGCCACCCAGGCACCCCTAGTACATATTATTTTAACTTAAAACATATATTAAAATGACATAATCTTACACATTATTTATTTATATTTATTACTATTATATTTTAGATATTTTTATTTTCATAATGTCTTTTGTTCTATATTTCTGATATTGAATATGATACTCATAACAGTGTTGAAATTTTAGTTTCATAATATTATATATAGTATGTAATATATGTCAATATTTCATATAATAAATATAAGCAAACATATACATAATATCTAGCATTAAAGATGAATTGCAACTTTTGAACTAATATAAATTAACCACACCATCACTTTTCAGTATTTATAACATTTAATAAAAATGTATATACTTATTTGATATGACTAAACTGTTTTAAGTTTATATAGTAAGAACAATCCTCATTGAGAGCTAAACTCTCTAAGGGGATTTGTTGTTTTGTTTAATCTTGGAGGGAAAAAAAGATACAATATTACAGTAGCAAGGAACAGCTGAGGTCTTGCTGACTTTTCAGTGTTCATCTCTGACCTTTCTCCCAAAAAATACAGACTCATCATTACAGGCTTCTAAGAGGGGTAAGATGAAGCCTACATGACAGTATTACTACCACTACTATCAACCCAAAGTTACAGAATGTGCTTAATCATGGGGCCCGAGAAATTCTATTTTGAAACATTGAATTCAGTTCACATTTCTCTATAAAGTCATATCAAATATTCCTTATATTCTGTAGAGAATTTTTTATAAAAAATTCTTTTTTGAAATTTATTTTTAGCAAATGTTAGAATTTATGACAACTTCTGGGAAAAACTCTAAAATAAGAAAAATAATATTGCAATTGAGAGTCATTTGGTTGGGTATGGAAATTCAGTTGGAAATATTTTTACACGGCATTATGATTCTGTTGCAATCAAGTCTGCTACTAACTGAAACTTTGATGTTTGCATGCGACTTATTTTATGGAATGTTCTCAAAACTAGTTACATTACTAGAGTTTTTTCCATTAATTTTCTACTCAGAGGTCCCTCTTATCTTGAAAGTCATGTTATTTATTTATTTATTTAAAGATTTTATTTATTTAGTTGACAGAGATCACAAGCAGGCAGAGAGGCAGGCAGAGAGAGAGGAGGAAGCAGGCTCCCTGCTGAGCAGAGAGCCTGATGATGCAGGGCTCCATCCCAGGACCCTGGGATCATGACCTGAGCTAAAGGCAGAGGCTTTAACCCACTGAGCCACCCAGGTGCCCTGAAAGTCATGTTAATAGTAAGTATTTTTATATTATTTCAACCAATAATTTATTCCACTCTATTATATCTGCTAAGTCCTGTGGTAAGATTCTTGCTGGTTGAGAAATTTTAATGATTAAAAAATATAGCCAATCTATAAAAATTTTAATGAGTAAAAAATATAGCCAATCTATAAGTTACTACATTCACTGGTTTTTCTTTTTGTTCCACTTTCTGAAACTTCCGTTCACTTGCATCTTCTAATACTCTTGCCATTTTGATGATAGCAAGTATAATTTGTCATGATTTCTTTAATTTCAATTTTTCTATTTTTTCCAAAATTTCCATTTTCTCCATGTAATTTTGTAAACCATTTCCTATTTTCTCTATATTTCCTTTTTCTAGTTTCTTGTTACATTGGGGACCTTAATTTTAAGAGATTTTCTCACATATCCAGTGATGATTAGCTATTCAGTTCTTTGAAAAGTGAGACACTTTTAGTAAATTAATACAAAGAGAGATTTCTGGCTGGTAGGCTTCATGTCAAGGTACTTAAGGAGTGTAACTGGCTTTTTAAAAGCAGAAATTCTGACTCAGTATCCAAGGTTATTTCTCTTGCTCGGGCTATTTGGCCAAAGAGAAGAAACCTCCAATTGGTGAGCCGAGTAGGAAAAGAGTTTTTTAAATATCCTATATCATGAGGTAGACTTTTGCTTAATTTCCCTATTTTTACTATATCAATTTACTCCTATCCTTGCTGTGCTCTATTGCCCAGGTATGCTTCAGGTCTTCTGCTAGGATTAAGGAGATGGGACTGCCTGGCTTCTGGGTAAGCATATGGGACCCTGGAGATCTAATTTTTCCATAACAGACTTTCAAACTTCCATCCTGTTTTAGCCCCTATCTTCCAGAGGTAACATGTGATTTTAATTGCAGAGACTTTCTAGGGCTTTTTTTTTTTTTTTTTTCCCTTTGATGAATGCCTTTGCTTACTGTATTAGTTCAGGTCTTCCAAGAAGGAGAAACCAAGATGGAATTAAACTTGCAAAGATTTTAGGAAAAAGACTTATGTGAGACCAAATGGAGAGGGGGTTGGAAAGGCAGACATGAGACCAAGTAGAATTCTGGCCTGAGGGAAGTGGAAAGCTAGGGAAAGTTGGATGGAAGCATCCTAGATTGTTATGCATCCTAAAAAAAGGTTTGGCAAGGCATCACGGTATCCTTGAGCCAAAATGAACTGTCAGAGGAGTTCTGTTTTTCCCAAAAATGGACCTGCCATTTTTAAAATTAAAAAAAAAAATTTATAAAATATATGCCCTCTGGTCTCCCTAGTGGCATAGGCAAATTAGCCCTAGTTCAAGAGAAAGTCTTACTGATAAAGGTTGCAAACATTCTTGACTGGGGGCAGCTGTAAGCAGGCTATCATATGACTGCATTTCCATATTGCTGCTAAGGCAAGCTAGCTTCCCCAACCCCCCCCTTTTTTAGCATGGGCAAAAAAAAAATATCAAACAATCTGTTAATGAGCATTTGGTGAAGTGTAATGAATACAGTCTAATTCACTAATTGAGGCTCATTCCACAACTCTCCACTAATAAGCATCTTAATGTGCTTAACTGCAAGTGTCCAAAATAGTTATTGAGATGTGTGGAAATTTCCCATTCTGTATGTGGAAATTTTGATAATGTTGCAGTTTGATTAATTGAGAGAAAATGTTTCACTAACAAAGAAGAAAATATAAAAACAGAAATATCATACAATTACGTCTTCTAAAATGAACTAAATGGCAAATAACATTCTCCAAATAAATAAAGCATTATTTGAAATAACTTCTACTGCAGTGGGACACTGATTTTGGTTTCTATGTGATGCCAAGTAAAACTGACATTGAGAAATTTCCTAATGAACTTGTTTAAGGAATATAACAAGTATATTAATCAATATTTAATTAATTATAGGAGGCAAAAAAGAAAAATTGACTTTCTGGTTTCAACCAAATTTATTTTCCTCACTTTAAAAATTTATTTATTAAAGTTAAAATGGACTGGTATCATTCATTTTACCAACACCCTTTTTCTGCTTCTGTGTCTGTCTGTTACTTTCCCTCCAAACAATTTTCCTTCCTTCTTTGCAGGTTTCATTACCATGAAAATAAAAATAATTTCTCAAAATGATGCCCTACCATCGCTCCCTTGAAAGCCATACTTAGATTCTTCTAGGTTTGGCATGAAAAAGTTTTGTTTTTGTTTTTGTTTTTTTGTGGTTCCAGAAAGAGTCTAGGGTTAACTTGGATGATCTTTGTTTTGCCACGATTGGGTGATTCTTTAACAAATCATTGGGACCAATGGACTGTGATGCTTTTAGTGACGTAAGTCACAGGACCCCTCTCCAGCTGTGTGTAGATTCAACACTCAAATTGCAAGGTGGGGGCTGTGTAGCTCCCATAGGTGCACAAGGTGCTGATTCCTTTGACCTTCTATCTACATGCCGTTCCACAGAAGGAAACGGGACAGGAGGGGAACCGGCCCTGTCTCTAATTTAGTCTCTTGCCTATATTATTGCAATAAGATTAGCAGCTTGTTCTCATTTTTTTTTAATCTTGTTTGATCAACTATCTGATACTTGACAGTTTAGCTGAGCTTCTCTCTGTCTCTCTGTGTCTCTCTCTTTCAACACACACACACACACACACACACACCCCCTAGCTACCTTGCTTGGATATTCACCATTTTCAGGAAAGAAGCATCCACGGAATGGGTGTAAACATTCCATTACGGTATATGGATTTTTACGTGCTGATTCTCCTCAGTTTTCTATGACTTTTCCGATGGAACTGAACTTCAGGGAACCTTGAGATCTTAATTTGATAACAACTTCCTCACGACTTTCTAACAGAATACTGCATGTATAAACATCAGAGAAGAGTTCTGACGAAAGGCAACTGCATTTCACAACAGATGTGGATGTACACTATTTGAAGGACATAGCCTCTGTGAAACACCTGTAGTCAATTGTAGGCAAAATCTCAAGCCTAACAAGTGACAAGTTTGAACAGAGATTGGAGATCAGATGAGATGACAGAATAAGACATAAACAAATCATGACGCCTTATGGGGTCGCTGCAGTAGAGGAGCCAAGTTGCTTCTGATCTTCCTGGTAGCCCTGGTGAAGCCATAAATAAGACGGATTACACAGCCCTCCTTTTCCACACACAGAATATGAGCTCAATGCTCAGGGAAGGCCTGGGAAGTTCCAGAACTTCTCTCTTAAAGTTTTCACATGTTGCTTTGTGAAGGGATGCAGAGTGTGGGGTCTGCATTACAGGGGGAGAAGAACTTTGACACCAAACCAAAGAGTGACAAAAAGCAAGCCATCAGGGTTTACACATGCCAACCAAGAAAGGGCAAACAAAATGACTTTGAAAATGTGACCGTTTCAGTCCTTCAATTCCCTGATTTGCAGGATTTTATCCCTCATTCTTAGCTCACAATAACTTGTACCTTCCTGAAGCAGAAAGGGCCACAGGCTAATTTGTGCAGCCACCAACAGAGTGTGAGTTGAGGCACTCTTCTCCTCTACAGCCAGACAGATGGAAAGAAAAGCCTTAGAAATTTAATTATACAAGAGGAAAATAAATCATTTTTCCTGACCTATAGCCAATCTGGCACATTCACACATATTCTACTGACTAGCCACAGTAAGCAAGTGCTCCTGTGGGCGGGAAATGTCTGAGGACAGCTGGGTCACGCTGTGACTTTACTTGCCTTCATTTTAATTTCCTCATTGTTGAAATCAAGACTGGAAAATACTGTCTCTCTCTGCTCTAGTAGTTGGTGATCGGTTGGGAAGCCCTTCCTGCAGGTGTTTTTCTGGACAATGCCACAGGGATCGGCCCTGTAGATTTTCAGAGCCATCTTCCTGCATTCCTGAGAGTGGGACACACGAAATACCTACAATTCCCGGAGGAGCTAAGAGTGGCAACTGCTGCTTATTGAACTCTTTCTATGGTCTGGCATTGTGCTATGTGCTTTCACCACTTATCCTATTTTTATTGCTCTATAACAGATGAAGAAACTCTCTTCAAGTGGTTAATAAACTTGCCTGAAGCACTCAAGGGCAGAGAGATGTTTCAGTCCTAGGCGCTGCGCCTCTAGAGCCTGTAGGCTAAGCCAAGCATTATTCTACACAATGTATTGGCTTTCCAAGTGTAGGTCCAGAATCAGCAGCATCAGCAAGATCTGGGAATTTGTTAGAAATGCAAATGCTCAGGCCTGACTGCAGACCTGCTGAGTCTGTAATTTTAGCAATGTGATTTGAGAAATCTCCAGATCACTCTGATGTACACTGAAGTCTGAGCACCAGTTTTCTACAGAGCAGTATTTCCCGGCTCTTGCCTATGATGCCTTCACTTTGGTGCTACATCCTTAAGTTCTCAGGAGTCCAGACACTGGGCTCTACCTGGTCTCTAAAGAAAACTTCCCTCCATTTCAGAGCCTACTTGTGGCTCATTGGGAAAATCCCATTTTGCCAATAAAAAATAATGGTCTCTAACTTATATAATGGTTCCTATCAATCATGTTAACAACCTCAGCAAAAGGTTATCTTGGTAATTTATCAGTATCAGCTGCTTCTCACTGAGACCCAGACATTTAGAGATGCGGTTGCAAACGTGAAATTGTAACAATTTGGAGGACAGTGATTACCCAGGGAACACAGGGTCCTCCCAGCTGAGGATCAGGAAGGAGGGTCAGTTCCTGCAGGACGTGGCTTAGCACTTTTTGCAACAGAACAAATATACTTGAAGTATCCTCCAGTATACTATGCAATTATAATGTCTAAGAGTTGAGGAGTATGGGTTCTAGGTATTTCATTACTCAGCAGATAAGAACAGATAGATAGATGTCAAGGAAATTAAGAATATAAGAATATTCTTTTATATATATCTTTGCTTATATATATATTTATATAGAGTATATATAAAATTTACATATTTTCTTTTATATAATTTGTATATATAAAAGAATATTCTTATATTATTTTTTTAAAAGATTTTGTTTGTTTATTAGACAGAGAGAGACACAGCAAGAGAGGGAACATAAGCAGGGAGAGTGGGAGAGGGAGAAGCAGGCTTCCCACTGAGCAGGGAGCCTGATGCAGGGTTCGATCCTAGGACCTTGGGATCATGACCTGAGCTGAAGGCAGACGCTTAACCAGTAGAGCCATCCAGGTACCTGAATGTTCCTATATTCTTTTTTTCTTTTTTTTTTGAAAAAGACAAAATGAGAGAGAGAGCACGTTAGAGAAAGCATGGGGAGGGGAGGCACAGAGGGAGAAGTAGACTCTCTGTGAATGTTCTTATATTCTTAAGTTCCTTGACATGCATATACCTATATATCTGCATATAATCTATATATATATATCTATATATAATACATGTGTATCCATATAATCTACATACTATATATCTATATATTATACATAGGAACATATATATTTTATAGGAATATGTATAGATTTATATATAGAGAGATACAGATATATAGAGATAGGTAGGAATACCAAGGAACTTAAGCACCTTAAAATGTACGTGACTGCATAAATGTCAGTCTCTGGGAAGAGCACATCCTGAGATCGAGAGTAGAACTCCAACTTCACAATGGCTGCCTTGCCAACATGTTGTGGTATGTCAGAAAGATGAAGGACCACCACCAGAATTTGAACTTGAAATTTTGTTACCCTCATGTGATCAAGAGGGAATTGCTAAGTCTTTCACAACTGCTGTTTATTCATCTAGAAAATTAGAGTTGTGATATCTACTTCACTGCGGTGCTGTGATTATGCAAAGCATTTGTAGAGCATAGACGTCAAATTTGCTCTCATTTTCTTCCATAATTTCCTTTCCTGGCTACTAAGATGGGCTTAATACCTCTATAATTGATCATTAGGATTTATAGCCTGAAATTGGAGTTAAGTGTAACACCCAGAAGATTTCGAGTACACATATTGTTTTTGCACAGTAGTGTTAGATACTATAGGGAAATCCATGCTTTTTCTCCTCAGCTACATTTTTTAAATATAAAAAATGAAACATTCATATTGTAGTCTATACTTAATACCAAAAAAAAGGAAATTCTCTTCTTTAAAGATTTATTTATTTTATAGTGAGGGAGAGAGCACACATGAGCCAGGGAAGGGACAGAAGGAGGGAGAAAGAATTCTACACTTGATCTTAGCCAAAAGGCTGAGAAAGAATTTTAAAGCCAGCTCCCTGCTGAGTGAGGAGCCCAGGACTCTGAGTCCTAGGACCCTGAGATCATGATCTGAGCTGAAATCAAGAGCTGGCCTCTTAAACCAACTGAGATACCCAGGCATTTCCTGCAAATAAAAAAAGAAATTCTTTATCACACAGAATAAAATTGTCCTGACTCAAAAGAGCCTCATAAATTGAGCTAGAACCCTGAGAAGTTGACGTTAAAACAGCTCAAAAGTAAAGTGTAAAGGAAATACATCTCCAGAAGTAGTTTGATGAAAATAAAGTTGGTAGGAGTAGAAATATGTAATCTGTGCTTAGTATCTCCTAACTCTATTGGTTGGATAGGGGGAGGGCCATTGTCTATTAATAAGAATTCAATTCATAGCAACTGATTGAGTAAATGGATGGGGTCAGGGAATCTCGTCAGTGATTGGGTAAAAAAAGAAAACCATCACCCTTCTCTTGAGGGTGAGAATCTAAGAGAGCAGGCAGGGGAAATCCACTAGGGGTAACTATTTGTTAAGTAATACTTTGTTATAATCTGTTGCCTGGACAAAGGTTTATGCTATGTAGGCTAATTAGGAATGATGGTTGCCAAGACTTACATGTAGTTTACAACCCCTGGGAGACCATTTGAGACTCGGGAGCAGACAATTTAACTACTGGAGGCCTTCTCAAAGTCTTTACATTGGCCTGGCCAGTGCATAATAGTTTCATAACGGGAAAGGCTTCAGTTTGTCTCCCAGATCTCAGCTGAGACTTGTTTTCTTTGTTCTTGAACTCTCTGAGCTGGTTCCATTATTTGTAAAATGTAGAGTCCAAAATTCTGGCCAAAAATGTACATGATGATATCAAATTTTCTCATTATTGGTTTTACACATCACATGGTTAAAGTAGGGTCTGACAGTATCTGATTTTATATTGACAGGGTGAAGAGTTTGGGTGACTCACTAGGTTTCTCAGTTTAAAAGTGCCTCTTTCTTTTGGCACAGTGAAGTACAGACCATTAAGAAATAAATACTGTTTGGAAGAGGGGTCAGTATCTGTGGTTTCCTCTCTTCTTCTGCCCCCACCCCCTACCCCCAAGTCTGCGCATAAGCGTCAGGCTTCTGAGCCCAAGTCTTCCTGATACTGTTTCTCCTGTTCTCACATACTTTATAGCTACTTTCTTTCCACCTCAGTATCAAGTATAAGGATCCATTGATAAAGTGTGTTCTAATTTCCCTATTGGTATGGAACTCTATTTATCTTTCCTTTCAGGAACTTTATTTATCTGTGCTGTGTTGGGACAGACGTCCGATACCTTCTCCTACTTGTACAGTCTTTGTCTGACTCTGTTTTGGTGTGGGGTCTGGGGCTGAATTTACTGATGTTTGACATATTATTTCCTTACTTCTTATAACTCAGAGACTGTATAATTCTCTGTACTGTAGTCATGTGGCAAGTATGGGTGATGAGATATTTTCTCTTACTGTTGATTGATTTTTTTTTTTTTTTTTTTTGGAGGAAATATGAAGAGATTCTGATTGAAGAAGCCTCTGGGTGTTTTTTGTTTTGTTTTGTTTTGTTTTAAGATTTTATTTATTAAGCTGGTGCAACCACTCTGGAAAACAGCATAGAGTTTCCTCAAAAAGTTGAAAATAGAACTACCCTATGACCGAGCAATTGCACTACTGGGTATTTATCCTAAAGATACGAATGTAGTGATCCAAAGGGGCACATGCACCCGAATGTTTATAGCAGCAATGTCTACAATAACCAAACTATGGAAAGAACCTAGATGTCCATCAACAGGTGAATGGATAAAGAAGATGTGGTATATATACACAATAGAATACTATGCAGCCATCAAAAGAAATGAAATCATGCCATTTGCGACAATGTGGATGGAACTAGAGGGTATCATGCTTAGCGAAATAAGTCAATCAGAGAAAGACAACTATCATATGATCTCCCTAATATGAGGAAGTGGAGATGCAACATGGGGGGTTTGGGGGGTAGGAAAAGAATAAATGAAACAAGATGGGATTGGGAGGGAGACAAACCATAAGTGACTCTTAATCTCACAAAACAAACTGAGGGTTGCTGGGGGGAGGGGGGAGGGAGAGGGTGGTGTGGTTATGGACATTGGGGAGGGTATGTGCTATGGTGAGTGCTGTGAAGTGTGTAAACCTGGTGATTCACAGACCTGTACCCCTGGGGATAAAAATACATTATATGTTTATAAAAAAATTTTTTTAAATTTTAAAAAAAGATTTTATTTATTTACTTGAGAGAAAGAGAGAGAGCACAAGCTGGGGGAGAGGCAGATAGCCCGCTGAGCAGGGAGCCCAATACAGGGCTCACTCCCAGGACTCTGGGATTATGACCTGAGCCAAAGGTAGATACTTAACCTACTGAGCCGTTCAGGTGCCCCTGAAGAAGCCTCTGTTATTGTACAGTTGCCAATAAGTCCTTTCTTTACTTAATTTTTACTATAGACAGCCTAGTGATGAGCGAGAATAGTGAGGCTGACAATAATTTTTTTGGTAAACATAGTGACAGAATAGTATATGTGAATTTAGTAGTTTAGTCTACGCCTGCGTCCAATGGACGTTAAGTCCAATTCTTTCATTATCCAATCACTCTTCTTGAAATTCATTACTGAATTATTTAATATAAATATCTTAGAATAGTTATGGGGAAAACAGCAATAGCTGAGACTTCATCTAAATATCATTATTCATTATTCTTCCTCTAATGGCTTTCTTTGACTTCTTTTAGCTTCTTTACTCCTACCCATTTGCAACTACATCCCAACACCAGGTTGAACGCCACAAGAGAGTTCGAGTAAAGACTCTCAAAGACGAATGGGTAACTCCCTAGGTGCTCATTTATATTGACATTTGCATGAAAGAGATGGTACTGGCAATGCTAGGTTGCTCACTACACAGTCTGTAATTAATTAGGGATCGTCTGAAAAAATCCTTTAAGTTGTCATGTCTGTGAATTTCCTTTCTTCAAGTAAAACCAGACGGAGTAATGCAACTATCCAAAACCTTATTACCAAACCATTAGCTTCAGTGTTTTTGTTCTGTTTTGCTTTTTGGCAATGTCACTTCCATCCCACTTTTTGAAATTGTGATTCATTCTCTCTGGCTGTGGAAGGCCTTTCAGATGATATTCTGAGTACGATCTTACTGGTTAAAACATTTGTCTCCTCATTCTGAATCATGACTTGGGTTTCCCTCTGGCTAACTTGTCTTAATATACCTTGGATAAATTCTGTGTATGTTTAGATCTGGACAAATATACAACTATATCACTGAGATGAGCTGCCACGGAGATCATTCCGTTTTCCACGGGGAACTAAAAAAAACAACTGATGGCTTCAAAATTCATTAAACATTTATTGAGTACCTGACATGCAA
Organism: Mustela erminea; assembly: GCF_009829155.1. Lineage (NCBI taxonomy): Eukaryota > Metazoa > Chordata > Mammalia > Carnivora > Mustelidae > Mustela > Mustela erminea. Next base: position 38,276,278 of record NC_045632.1, read on the forward strand.
CAGACAATGCATTTGTGGTCAAGATACCATGGTAAGCAAGAATGATATGATCTCTCCCTTCACAGGGATTTCGGGTTTACAGGATAAAGAAGCATGTCAATGTTTCTTTCTTTCTTTCTTTCTTTCTTTTTATTTCCCCACCGTAAAATGAGTAATGCTACTAAGCAGAAGTCCGAGATACCACTGAAAAACCTGTGTGTATATATAGGGAGATGGGAGAGGATATCTACCTAGTTAGAATAAAAATAGAGACCAAGGGATATGGTGAAGCTGGAAGTCGGAAGGACTGGGGCTTTTATCAAGTTGTCTCAGCCACCTCCAATTAATTGAGCCCCAGCTGAGGGTCCAAGTAATGGAGAGCAGAACAAAGCCATCTCTACTGTGTACTACCTAAATTCCCAGTCAAAACAAAATCATCAGCATAACGGAACAATTGTTGCACTTTGCACTGAATTGACACTATCATAAAAATTTAAAACAGGTGACATTGACTTTGAAATGGTGGATGAAGGCCAGCATTTTCTAAAGAAGCCTGCTGAGGAGGTCCTAAAGGACAAGGAGGGAAGCGCTTTTGTAGACATGGGGGGTGGGGAAGGAGACCCTTACCAGTGTAGCGGCAGAATGTTGGGCAACAATTGTTGCCTGTGGAAATGTGGAAAAGAGAGAGAGTGCTCAATGGACTCATGAACTGGCTAGGAAATCTGCAGGCAAAACATTAAAACATGGCACTCAGCTTCTTCAAACTTACTATGTTAAAATATGAGAAGAGAAAAATGAACTAAAGAAGAAACTTTTGATTTTTTTAGGACAATTTGGAGGAATCATAAAGGAATAAGAACTTGTGTGATTCTAAAATAAAACTTCTTTCACACACAGCAAAAGATTCATAAAATTTAAAAAGGTACAGTTGAGAGAGAAATTGTTCCAGGTGTCCCTTGGTATGTATTGGATGTGTGAGGGAAGAAGTCAACTTGGATATTCCAAACACAGCAAAAATAATAAAAAGAAAAGCCAAGTAATCCAGCCAAAAGTCAGAACTAAGGGCCCAAATGTATGGACTCATTTAATCAAATGAAGCCATCTCCAGAAATTTGAGTCACTCTAGATTACGGAGCAGAGATGAGATACCTCTCTTGTGCTCTGTCTGGGGTCCCGAACCACAAAATCATGAGTGCACTAAAATGGCTGCTTTATGCCACTAAATTTGGGGATGGTTTGAAATACAGCAACAGAGAGCAATAAACTTTCATTAAATATCTCCTTGTAGGTATCTCTGTGTGATGGTTATTTTTATATATTAACTTATCTGGGCCAAAGGATGTCAGAGAACTGGGTTAAATATTATTTCTGCATGCATCCATGAGGGTGTTCCTGGGAGACAACAGCATTTGAATTAATGACTGAAGAAAGCTGATGTTCCTCACCAATGTGGGTAGGCATCACTCAAGGTATCAAGGACCTGAGTGCAACAAAAAGACAGAAGAAGACTGAGTTTGTTCTCTGCCTGACTACAAGAGTGGAACTTCAATCTTCTCCTGACTTAGGTGCTCCTGGTTCTCAGGCCTTCAGACCTGGAAAATACAACATTGGCTCTTTGGCTCTTGGGCCTTCAAACTATGCTACAGACTCCCCTGGGTCTCCACATGGCAGACAACAGATAATGGAACATCTCAGCCTCTATAGCCAATGAGCCAATATGAGAATAAATCTTTTCATATATTGTTCTCTTCCTATTGCTCTCTTTCTCTGAGAACCCTAATTCACATTATGAACCTAAAGATCTAGAGAAAGCATTATGCTAGAGATACAGATGTGGAATTCACCCCATAAATGATAATTGAAGTACCAAAGGAGGATGGCATAACTCAGGGTGAGTGGGAGTAAGTAGAAATGATACTCGAAACGATCATAAGAGACACACAATTAAATAGTTATATACAAACATATTACCTACTCTACTAGAAAGATTTACAGATGTTACAGCTGCAAGGAAGAGATGATTTCTTGTCGTGTCTGGGCAGATCACAGATGACTGTAAAGAGAAATTATGCTTGAACATAGTTTGAAGGTTGAGTGAGAATTCACCAAATGAAATGGCAAAGAGTAATGAGGCAGCCTGCTCCATATTCCTGTAGGAACAATGTAGAAAAGACAGTTGGCTCTGCAACAGTATTTGTGCCTCCTCTTTCAAAATCTGGAACTGTCACTGGGAGAAGGTTGCCCAGCAACAAACTATAGTTCTCGGACTTGTCTTGTGACTTCATTTTTACCAATGGAAAGTGAGCTAAAGTGATGTCTGTCACTTCTGGGCCAGAATTTTAAAAAGTGTTGGGGTGGTTTCTTTTCTTCCTTTTTTTTTTTTTTTTTTGGGTCCATTGTTTCTATCTTGGTTAGAAAAGAAATCTAAGAACCCAGTAAATGGAATCAGCCTGCGGCCTGAATTGCCATGTGGAGATACATCATCTGGTGACCAGGAAGGCACTCACTTTACAGTTTCATGAATACAAATAAAATTCTATTTTGTGAAGCCACTGGAATTTTGTGACTTGTAACAGCACCTGACGTCACCCTCTTCTGCAGCTATACTAAACTGTTTTAGGGTTGGGTATTAAAGGATATGAACGAGAGGGCATGGGAGCTGGCAGGGATGAGATGTAGATGCAGGGTCTTACCAAATGTTCCTGATTGAGTTTGACACATTTTCTTAAAGATAAGTAGTACTAAACGGGCATGATCAAATTTCTCTTTTGAGATGGAAGCACAGAACATCATTTGATTGTCTTTGATCCCAATTTACCTCCTCCATGAACACAGGATATCACTATAATTGGAGTCTATTCGCCGGCATTCGCAACCCACGTCTATGTCATTTTCATCTTTGTCTCTTTTTTTTTTTTTATTCTTTTGCAGAAAGTGCACATGCGAGGGAAAGTGAGAGACAAGTATCATTTTTAAAATGCAAGAGAACATACAGTGAGCTTCTAATAACCCTCCCCCACCAGATCCACAGGCTTCTATGCTGCTGAAGTGGGATTCACTGAATGGTGAAATAATAGTACTTTTCCCCCCACTGAACTTATTATTGTGTGTCTCACGCTGTGAAGAAAAAGTAATGAGTGAAATGTAACCATTTGATATCTCTATTGTGTGTGTGTGTTGGTAAGTGTAAAGGAGGAAGGGAGAAGACCTTCAAGTATCTGAGCTATATTTTTTATAATAGGACCCATTACATAACTATTTCTTGTTGAACTGTAATTATAACAGGGCCACCTTTATAAACACGAATACAGGGGAAACTAATTAGGCGCAGACAATAAGCAAATATTATTCTCTTAATTAGATCTCCTTCTATTGGAAACCCTGCTTTGTTCCTGCTACTCCAGTGTGAATGACATTTGAATCATAACAGTGTCTCGCAGAGTGGTCTTTCAGGGATGAAAAAGACAGGCGCGATGTCACAGTCAATGAATGCCTTTTCAAATCTTGGCTAATCTGAAGTCAATGAAATGCAGTCCCCCAAAGAGCTGCTTTTGCTGATTTGTATACCCACATAATTAGAACCGAAAGTGTTCAGTCTGCCCATTTTTAGTATTCATATAGTTTGATGGTTCTTTGTCACGTATTATTTTTACATAGCTGGTTACTATCTCAGAGTTGGAATGGTCGAGGTTGGGTTAGGATGAGGAACCTAGAGGGCAGATACAATTGGACGGCTTATCGGTTCTGACCGCCCTGGAGCCTTAAGTCAGTACATCCATCTCTTATTCTTTCTTTCTCTCTCCTTCTCTCCGCTCACCCCTGTTTCTCCCTCTCCCTTTCCTTTTTCTCTGTCTTTCCTCTCTCTCTCACCCTCTCTCAATTGTTTCTATTCAGCACATATATTTTAAAAGAAAAGAGAGGACAGAAAGGTCTGCTGAGAGGGTCGTATTTTGTGTGAGATGCAATGGCGGGAGGAAGACGAGGTTCTCTCTTTGGGGAGCTAGTCCTTTACCAGACACCTTTCTCTAACACTTAAAAGAGCTTCGGAGACACATGCTCAGACAGTGGCAATAGATGTGAGGGCAAAGACCATGTCCCTCGCATCATAAACACACACTGCATTGTGAGACACGAAGGCAGAATGGTGCTACCCATCCTGATTACAGTTTGATCAAATAGGCATGTATTAACAAGCACCTGAGGTCCTCTGTGAGAAAAGTTAAGATAAACAATGTTAAAACAAGATTTTCTATTTTAAAAGATGAGAAACAATGGCCATTTTTACTGATACTCATCTATTGGAAACGAGATTTCATAGGGATTTACACTTACATCTCAGATCTCAGCAAAAACATGGAAAAATGATTCCAAAATTCACAAAAGAATTCCTACCTTTGTTTCACGTTAGCAATGCTTGGTTTCAGTGTGTATATATCTCGCAAACTTCAGTGGTGGAATGCATCTGACAGTGAGACACAAGCTAACAGACTCAATAAATATAAAAAAAAATTCATAATTTTTGCTTAAAAATTTTGAGCTACACAGTTACTATCTATAAAATTGTTACAATAAAATGCCAGGTAGTTACACTGATGATGAATTCCAATGTTTAAAATGTCAAGTGGATTTCTTGGTACAGAGTATGCATAAAATAAACAGGTTTCTATTTTAAAAATTAGCCATCGTTCTAAGGCCTATGATAGATATAACATTAAGTAGGATATAGTAAATATGAACTGTTGAAATTTTTATTTCGTAATTCTGGCCTAAAACTGTCAGGTTCATATAATTTGACCTAAAATCTACCCTCCCAGAGCTGAATATCTAATGGAATTGAGAATAGCATTCACAGAGAAATAAATTATTAATATCTAGCTAGTAAAACATTGTAATACAGTAATATGTACTATGGAATATAGGGAGAGAATAGAGGAGGTCCTTTTGGGATGAGGTTGTATTTGGGAAGTTCCATATAAAAGGACTTTCAATTTTGCGAAGAATTTCAGCTGGAGATGGAGAGAGAGGTAGTGAATCTTCAAGAAATGACAACCAAAATTCTTCCATCTGAGAATGTATTAAGCTACTTTTATGACCACTAAAATATATTCTTCAAAAACATTCAAATAATTTACATATTATATAGATGGATGCACTTCGAGCTTACTGTAGCCAAACTTCTGAATATTTGGTTAGGCTGCATACAGGAAAGTAATAAAGAACACTGGTTTCAGATACCAGTCATGTCATATCCTACCATACTGTATTTGAGCATACACTTAGCCTATCTTACCATGTCTCCTTATCATTAAATTGTAGATAATCAGGTATATCTTACAGGGTTTTTGTAAGAATTCAATGTGTTACTATATCAAAAATATTTAACTGAATGCCTGGAATAGGTATGATCAGTAAATTGTAATTTCTCTCTATCTCACATAATTAATACATGGCAAGTCTATTTCCCTTACAGATGGAAATACCTATTTTTACAGGAAATGTTGAACAAGTAATATTTGCTTTAGTGTCGAAATAATCCTTGCCATGTTCTCAGAGTACTGCAGTTTTCTTGTATGTGTGTGTGTGTGTGTGTGTGTGTGTGAGTGTGTGTGTTTATTTTAATGTGGTTTTCCTCACCCCCCCACCCCCAAAAGCATTTTCCTATAGCTGCCCCAATCGTGGCCTTAAGAGCAAGAACTATTTTGGGTCATTCATGAAATCTGTGATTAAATAGCTTCATTATAACTACTCTCAGGATATTCACACCCTTATTAAGTATCTGTGTTTCTTTCTCATACAAAAACAAACAAACATACAAACAAACAAACATCATCCGAAGGCACCTGAGTGGCTCAGCAGGTTAAGCGTCTGCCTTTGACTCAAGTCGTGAACTGGGGACCCCTGGATCATGCTCAGCAGGGGAGGCTGCTTCTCGCTCTCCTTCTGCCCCTCCCCCTCTTCGTGCTCTCTCTCTCTCAAATAAACAAATAAATTAAATATATATATATTTTATTTATTTACTTGACAGAGAGAGACACAGTGAGAGAGGGAACACAAGCAGGGGGAGTGGGAGAGGGAGAAGAAGCAGGCTTCCCGCCAAGCAGGGAGCCCAATGCCAGGCCCGATCCCAGGACCCTGGGATCATGACTTGAGACAAAGGCAGACGCTCAACGACTGAGCCACCCAGGTGCCCTGTAAATAAATAAAAATATATATACATATATTTAAAAAAATCATCCAGCCTCTTTAAACCTGTAATGGGACAGAATCCTGGGTGGCTCAGTCGGTTAAGCATCTGCCTTCCATTCAGGTCATGATCCCAAATCCTGCATGGGGGTCCTTGCTCAATGGTTAGACCGCTTCTCCCTCTGCCTGTTACTCTCCCTGCTTGTGCTCTGTCAAATAAATAAATAAAATATTTTTAAAAAATAAAAAAAATAATAATAAAAAAAAAAAACGTGTAAGGGGAAATGATTTTCAAAGGGTTTAAGGACAGGGTGAGATGGGTTTGTGACCACATGATGGTGGCATGGTTCAGGGCAGCTATTATCAGAGGTCAGATCGAAAGCACTTACATTTACTGACTAACTCCTGCATGCCCAAACCTGGGGTTTATATTGTATTTATTTCTCATTATAAATATACATGGGTATTGTTTTTACCTCAGTATAAGTGATAGGGAAAACAAGGCTCAGGAATTAGGCTGTACTGATCACGGGCATAGATCCAGAAGCGCAAGTCCAGAGGCCGCTATGTGTTTGCATGGGCGCTGGGACCCGTTTCTAAACGTACAACCCTTTCTGAAGCTCAGGGACAAGGCGGAAGTCACAGTGGAAGAAACTGGAGTGGCAGGGGACTAATTAAGCAATGCACAAGAACCTGTTGACTACTGGGGGAGGAGCCTCATGCAAATCTCATTCAGGACAGACGTTAGGGGACTCCTTCTATCTTCTAAACAAGAGGCAGTTGTGGAACACAACTATCCAAATCCTCAAAACACACAACCAGTTTAAAGGGTGATAGGCGTGGGCAGCTTTTCTGTCGACGGTTTGCAACCACTTAACACAGCTTTTGTTTGGGGAAAATATTTTTAAAAAAGACAAAAGCATTAAACAAATGCATTTCTTATCACTGGAATCATCCACAGCAGGTACATGCAGTATTTCGGGTCTATATGCTTGTGGGATAAAGGATGGGAACCGCAGCTTATTAGTCCTAAATGTGCCCTACATACTACATGGGCTCTTTAAATATATACAATCTGCTCGATTGCTTCCATAGGTAAGTAAACTGAGGCTGAGATATTTACAGAAACGTTATAAAACGCAAGGTAATAAGAGAAGAATTGAGACTTTGGTCTGACTCCCAAACCCAGGCACTTTCTATAGCTTAATAATGTAGCAGGTTTTTTTTTTTTTAATGTCATAAATAGTGTCCACCTGCCTTGCTTCCTTCATTCCTCCCTTCCTTCCACTTTCCTACAACATATATGTACGTACGTATATATGGACCCCAGCCCCTTATTTGTTAAGCACGCAGACAATCTTACTAGGAATGAGGCATGTAAAAGCCATATTAAAATTGATGGAAGAACCGTGGCACCCAGGGGCAGGCCTGATGCACACGAAGGTTTTAGGTGATGTTTGAGCAGGGTCTTGGAGGACCGTATGAATATTCCAAGTGACAAGGACATTTCAAGCACAGGGAACACCAGTGTGGTAAAGAAGAACACGGAGCCAAAACTGGCCTGGGAGACATAAGGTTGGGATATAAATGCTGCCTGTCTCCGCTCTCAGCGGGTCTTCCCACTGCCTCCTGCTGCTCTCATCTATTTTCTGGCCTTGCTTTCTTGCCTTGCAATCCCCTGCACTCCCAAACCTGCTATTACAGCCCATTCCCCCTCCTCCACCTCCTCACCTCATGTCCGAAACACTTGGGTATCAGAGATGAGGGGGGAGGGGGGCAAGTTGTAAATCGGTAAGGGGAGAGGTGAAGTGAAGCAGATGTAGAGATGGCAAAGGGCACGGGCATGACAAGCAAGGGGGCCTAGAAACCCCGTGACGGCCTTCCTTCACCTGGAAACCTTTCTTGCTGCCCCATGGCCAACGTCATGTCTTGCCAAGTGATTTTGACTGATAGCATTCTGAGTGCTGAATCAAAAGAAATATATAACATTGTCAAGTTCTCTAAATGAGAGGGGGAAAAAAAATCACAGATTATTTACAAAGGAAAATGTTTGGGGGAAAAAAAAAAGATCTTGAACAGTCATCCAATCAAGATCTTAATTCAGAGGCTCTCCTTAAGCAATCATCACCAGGTGACGCTCATTAGCATGAACAGTTCACAGATGTTAGCCTACAAGAATGAGGAAAATAAAATGCAGCTTCAACATAGCTGCGTGGGTCTCACCTACATGTCCCCAAATAGGCCACTTTTAACTATGCTTTATTTAGTGTCTGATGTGTTCATTATGAAAACCACTGCAGTTATCTGGAAAATGCTCTTTCCTCCCTAAATATAAGTGCCCAAAGAGTCGTCCATATATCCATTATTTTGTACCTTTAAAAATATATATTTATTTATTTGAGAGAGAGAAAGAGCATGAGCAGGGGGAGAGGGAGAAGCTTAGCAGGGAGCCCAGCGAGGGGTTCCAACCAGGCGCCTCCATTATTTTGTACGTTTATGTGTTTTTATATTCATTTCCATGTAGTAACTATTAAATGAGCATCTACTGTGCACCAGACACTGTGCCTGGTGCTAGGAATATAGTAACAGAATAAAAATCCCCAGTTTGGATTTTATGGGCTTACAATCTTATTAGGAGAGAAAGTCATTGTTTAAATGCTGGATTTTTAGGTGACTGCAGTTTTAATGTCTCCAATAGAGGAAATGTATTGGGTGGCATAAAAATATGTAAACATAGAAACTTGATCTAATCTATTTCATAAGCACCTGCTTTGCTAAGGTAGGAAGAGCTGAGGTTGGATCAACAGATAAAATAGAAAAAGGGTAATCACATGAATTCCAGACCAAGGAAATTAAAAAAAAAAAAACAAACTGTGTAGTAATGAAAACCAAAACGCCCAAAAAACAAAAACCCTGCAGAGTGTGTGTGATTGGAACTCAGAGCAAGCTGATTACAGCACTCAAGTGAGACTGAAGAGTAAAAGGATATTAAAAAGTCTGCTAAGGGGTTGATCCTGGGATTATTCCCAAATATCCTAAAATAAAGCAAGAGTGCATGATTTGATTCACAGAAGGCAGCACACTGGACCAGGGAGGATCCATGTCTTTTTTTTTTTTTTTTTAAATTTTTAAAGATTTTATTTATTTCACAGACAGAGATCACAAGTAGGCAGAGAGGCAGGCAGATGGAGAGTGAGAGAAGGAAGCAGGCTCCCTGCTGAGCAGAGAGCCCGATGTGGGACTCGATCCCAGGACCCTGAGATCATGACCTGAGCCGAAGGCAGCAGCTTAACCCACTGAACCACCCAGGCGCCCGAGGATCCATGTCTTATGTGATAGGAAATGAACCCAGAGTGGGCTACTCGAAGACTACCAGCTTGTGAGGATTTAAACATTGCTAGGTTTGGGGAATTTCCTCCAGATAATGCTATTTTAAACTAATTATGCAAGGTCATATTTCCATGTTTATCAGAGAAGGTGACAAGTGAAATTGTAGGCTGTCATACAGGCTGTTGTGATAAGGGAGGCAAACTTACTAGAGGGAAGACGGAGGGTTTTTCTCTGGGAAAGTCTGCCTGGCACTCATAAGAAATATGAGTTGAAGAGAGTTAGTGATTGCTGCAACTTGTTAATGAACTGGTTGAACTCTGTCAGTGTTCATCCCATGCCTTTCCTACTTCACACGTTCTTAGTTTACGTTGGTGCTGTGTCCGGAAGTTAGCGTGTAGTACAAAAGCATTAGTAACATAGATCGTAGAATTAGCAACTGTTTTCCTAAATGGGGGAGTCATAGGTTGTTCTCTGTTTGAACCAACTGGTCACTGGCTCCTTTAATGACCCTTATCTGAAAGTTGGATGTAAAACCCCCATGCTTTCCAAAGTGTGGTGCCCATCATGATTTACATGGAAGAGCTCTTTGGCTCAGAGACACAGCATTTAACTAATACTAAATCAAATAGTAAGTTATTCCCATTTTGATTATTTTCTGTTTTTGATGAAAAAATCATCTCAATGGTGAAAACATGTCTCTGTCACCTAGCATTTTCTAAACTACCTTTACACAAACTTCTATGTTGATAACAGGTGTCAAGTTGAAAACATTCTCATAGTCACCAGTATCCCACGAGAACATAATTACATTGTTTTCCTTTCACTCAATTAATATTTATGGTGTCTTTCTATTTCTGGTAAAAAAAATACTGGTTTTCCATCTATGGTCTTGACATAAATGTAAATAAAATGCATTTTTAAAAATTACATATAATTTTAAGTTAAAACAAATGTATTAAATAATTTAGATAAATGCTATATATGATCAACAGATAGGGCAAATATAATGCAGGGGTAAAGAGGTGATAAAGGTTGAGAAAGACTTCTTTTAATAGATAAAGAATATAACCTTTGGATTTAAAAAAAAAGATTTATTTATTTATTTGAGAGCGAGAGAGAGTGAGAGAGAATATGAGAGGGGAGAAAATCAGAGGGAGAAGCAGACTCCCTGCAGAGCTGGGATGCGGGACTTGATCCCGAGACTCCGGGATAATAACCTGAGCCGAAGGCAGTGGCTTAACCAACTGAGCCACCCAGGAGCCCCAACCTTTGGAATTTTTAACATGATTTCGTGATTTCACTAATTCTGTGACCCAGAGCAAATTATTTAACCTGAATCTCAATTTCCAATTCTGGTGTGGGCATTATAGTGATTTTGACCTCATGAACATTATATGAGGGTTAAATAAGTCTACCATAAAGTCAAAACCTAGTAAAAGTCAATATAGTTAACAACAAAAAGATAATGGAGTTATGCAGGGAACATAGCCTATATAAAGAAAGATGAAAAACAACAATGGATCCTTTGGCTTAACTAAGTCACATAATACAAAAGAGGAAAGTATTTTTGGGGGGGGGGTAAATAAAAACAAAACAAAAACAGAATTAGCACCAGATGCAACACAATTAAACTGACAGTCCCTAGTGCTTACAGAAAAATCCTTACTCACAATTACCCAAACAAATCTCTTCACTTAGAAACCCAGAGGGCTTTAAACCAAAGCACATATCTCTTTAGGGTCTCTTAAACTATTTTTATTGCTTTCTAAAATTTATGCACCCAGCAACACCAGAAACACACAAGAGCAAGACTGCGACCAGAAGTTCAGATTATTCCTATAATCTACCAACTTTTCCATTCAGTTCGGTGGGCTCCAATGGCCTCTGCGTATGAACCACATACTGTACGAGACAGGGAAAGTAGAGCACCGGGGATGGGCACAGTCCATCTCCTTACAGAGAGCTGGATTTTCCTGCAGCATTTATTTGGTTAAGGACTAAGCATTCTAGGATCCAGAAAATCCTACTTAATATTCAAGACCATTTAATTCCTCCATTTGTGCATTGAGTGGATTTGTGAACAAATTATGGATTTAACAAACAATTGTACCCATAACATGGCAGACAGATTGAGGGTCATTTGGGATGAAATGATGAGAGAGCTGAATTCTAGAAAGGGACCTGACAGGGTCTGAATTGTAAATATAATACCATGGGAGCAAAGGTGAGAGGCAGTAATCTCCATTTCTTGTTCACTTTCAGATGGCCAGTGCATGTTCCTGTCTGAGATGGGAAGTTCTTTATGACAGGGTCTGAGCTAAGCCTTGGGCTTTCAGGGTTGAGTGAGAGGCATAAATGATGCCCTCCAAGAGAGCCCTTATATTTGGGGAATGGATTTTACCCCCAAACTCCTATAATCACCTTCCTCTTTAAATTATTTATATGTGCAAACTGAGGTGAATTAAAGTGAAGAAATATGGTGATAGATTTTCTTAGCAACAGGTGCCAAAAGTATGCAATAGGTTCAGGAAAATTATGATAAGGTTATTCTCTCTTTGTCCCCCCACCCCCCAAATTGTGGAACCTCTTTTGCTTCTGAAATTGTAGCCAGTTGACTTCAAGAACTGTATCATGTGGAAATGGGCACTAAATTCTTCTGGCTGTTATTCTCATCTCTAGAAATAAGGGCGAGATTCTGCACTGTTCGAGCTTTGTCTGTAGCTTTACATTCCACACCAGTCATGTGTGATTCATGCCTCTTGCTACAGCTGTTACTACTCCTGGTGACATTTCTCCATTGTCAGAGGTTGAAATTCCCGTCTCTTTCCCAGACTAATGTGATCTACTCCTATGGTAGCCCGCGACCACCTGGGAGATTCTTTTCCTTTTTTAAAAAAAATTTTATTTACTTATTTTAGAAAGAACGAGGAGAGAGAGAGTATGTATGGGGGCATGGGGAGGATCCGAGGGAGAGCGACAGGCTGAGCACAGCGCCTTAATTTTAGGGCTCATTCCCATGACCCCGCTGAGATCATGACCTGAGCTGAAACCCAGAGTCAGATGCTCAATGGACTGAGTCACCCAGGCGCCCCTGGAAGATTCTTTGCTTGATGAAGATGAAAAAATATATACTCACTCCCATTTAGGTTGTGCTTGGAATATTCTCCATGATATATTTTTATTTCACTTTTGACCAAATAAAAAAAAATTATTTTAAATTGTTTCACTAAATGCTTGAAACTGCCAATAGCCCAAGCTCTTGAAGTACCCTAAGGGGGCAGTAGGTCTAGAAAAGGATTCCCTTCCCTCTCATTGATCCAGGATTTTTCCCTGTGTAGGACCTTCATTACTGGACATTCTGTTTTGGCGGGAAAATTTGGCAACTAAGACTAAATATGTAAACATGGAAGCTTGGACACTTCCTACATTTGCAAACACGATTTTCCTATCTTTATTCTACCTGTGGTCCCAGCAGTTCCATCGAGGGAATTTTAAATGAAGGAACTAAAAACCAACACGGCATGTAGGAAGTCATTCTAAAACGAGCAATTTTAGTTATCTAAAGGTATGTGGGAGACATAAGGGAATATTAATTGTTTTCCTTAAAGAATTTGTGAGAGAAAAATTTGAATTTTCCATTAGACTTCCAAGTTCATTTCATAACATATCTTCTTTACAAAGGAGACATAAAAATAATCATCTCATCTTGCCCCAGAGTAGAACGGAATGCTAGCTCTCATTATGCAAAACAGGTATCAGCCTTTACGTTCAGCTATGGATATAAAAATGGCACTTTTAGGGCATGAAGACAAAGGGAAGGGTTTGAGCTTAGGGTAGTTTTATGTATAATTTTGTTCCTTTTATGTGGTGGCAAAATGTTTTCTTCACTGCCAAATACCAGAGATATTCTACTTTCTGCATATATTAATATTCTTTCTAAAACTTGACTTCTTACCAAAAACTGATTTTCCATATATATTTTCACCATTTTTAGAATCAATTTGTCCTGGATAATTGATTCTAATTTGATAAATTCTTTAAATTTGTTCCCACTGTTTTAACGTGGTAGTGAGTTTTCTTTTACATGAAATCAGATGTTTTCCTCCCAAAACATCTCTCCATTCTACTGACATTAATTGGATTGAGGACTTTAGTATATATCTAGCTTGGATGCTTCTAATGGTCTCCTAAATGTTTGCCTCCGTTCTTTCATTCAACCCTTCCTTGACAGCACCAAATGCTGCTTTTCTTGCTAAAGCTCAACTCTTCTTTTCCTATGTCTTCTCTAGAAACTCCTCGATGTGACCTTATTTCCTTTAGAAAATAGCCAGTCACCTTTCAGGTGCATTAAAAGCAGTCTTTTAACTCAACATCATTTTACTTTTCTGAATTTATTGAGTTTGAAAATATTCTTAATATGTTTACCTCTTTCTTCCTCTCTGTGCGCTACTTTTTTTTTTTTTTTAATTTATTTATTTGACAGACCACAAGTGGGCAGAGAAGCAGGCTGAGACAGAGAGAGGGGGAAGCAGGCTCTCCGCCAAGCAGGGAGCCTGATGCGGTGCTCGATCCCAGAACCATGGGATCATGACTTGAGCTGAAGGCAGAGGCTTTAACCGATTGAGCCACCCAGGCGCCCCTCTGTGGGCTACTTTTGAAAGACAATTTCCAAGTGCATTACTTTATTATATTACTTAACATGAACACAAAATGCTAAAGATTTATAGTAGGGAGTTAACAATCTACAAGCCTATGTGAGATATCTCAATATAAATACTATATTTATATAAAACCCTGAATATTTATAATATAGGTATATAATGCCCAATTTTAATCCATTTCAGATGCTGAAATGCAAAAAAAAAAAAAAAAGAATAGAATTCAGAACTGTCAGAGGGCAAGGAAAGGAATGTTACATTTTAGAACTGGACCTCATATCTTACTGCAAATTTCTTTTCCAAACTTGCTTTTCCTCTCTGCCTAGATGGCAAATAATTCCCTGTATTTATAGGATACTTGTAAAGCACTTAAAATGAAACAGTATGTAAATTCACACTAAATAATGCATAGTGCTTACAGGAATCTGTTTCCCCACTTGCTACAGCCATCATCACATACAAGGAAAAGGAGAAGGACAACTTGAAGTAAAAAGCAGCTGCATGTTTTTTAAAAGCTAAGATAAAAAAAAAAAATGTGCATTTTTAATGTTGTAGACTTACATATAGCTAGAGGCTGTATTTATTTCATTTAACTCACTTAATTCATGTATATATGGAGGGCAAGTTAAAGTTCTAGAAGAATCATCAATTTAATGGGCTTTTGGTTAATGTGCTTTTCTCCCTGTAGAGTGGAAGACTTATCTTCATGAAATAAGTTGATCAGAGCAAATTATTGATATGCAATTTGATAAGGGGATATGGATAGTTCTTTGGTGACAATGAAATCTGATCTCTCACCTCTGGGTTGAGGGCATAGGAAGGAGACCTTTCTATAAAGTTAAGAGTACAGTTGTTTATGGTTCACTCACTCCCTGAAGGAATATTGATGGGGTACATATATCATGTTCCAGATAGTGCACATGAAATTTGGGATTTATGATGAGCAGAACTGAACACATTCCTTGATCTCATGATGCTTATACTCCAGCGTAGGAAAGATAGTTCGTTAAGTGTTCACACATAGAGATGTATTAAAAAAAAACTAAGAGCAGTGCTATAAATGAGAGAAAGACAGTTTTATAAGAATATGTGACAGTTCCTTTTTGACAGTAGGGGGTCAAGGAAAGCATCTTCAAATACGTGACTTGGGCTGAGATCTGCAAAATGAGTAGGAGTTAACCCGAAGAGGGAAAGTGGTTAAGGATGGTACAGCATGCTGAATAACGGCCCCCTACGCGGTCACACGGTAACTCCTGGAACCTGCAAATAAATGTTACTATAGTTGGCAAGGGAGACTTTGTCAATAGGATTAAGTTCAAGATCTTGAGATAGGTTTTCCTGAATTGTCAGGATGGGTCCGATGTAATACAAAATTTCTCCCAAGAGGAGGCCGGTGTGTTGGAGTCAGAGTCAGAGGGTTGTGATGAGAGAGAGAAACAGAGGCACATAGGTCATGTGATGACTGACAGAAGCGTAGGGGTGACATCACTAGCTCTGAGGAGGGAAGAGAGCCCTAGGCCAAGGAGGGCAGACCGCCTCTAAATGCTGGAAAAGATAGGGAACTAGACTTTTCTCTAGAAGCAACACAAGAAATGCCTTCCCAATACCTTGACTCTTAGGACTTCTGACCTCCAGAACTATCAGAAAATACATTTCTGCTGTTTGAAGCCAGCAGGTTTATGGTAATCTGCAGTAGCAACAATAAAAAGCAAATACGAAGGAATTCTAAAAGGCAGAAAAATATTCACACAAAGGGACCTCTTTGTGTTGAGACAGAGCTTTATGTATCTGAGTCATTGAAAGAAAGCTGAATTGCTGGAACACAGATATCTAGGATAAAAGGGAAATAATAATGTTAAAACTGTACAAGAGAGTAGAAACCATCTATTTCAAAACCTCATTTAATGAATGAAAATGCGATTTACCTAAGACCCCTGAATCCACCAATTTACCAAGATGCAAAAAAATCCAAATTTGGTCTGAGTGCAAAGCATTTGTCAATTTAATCATTTACACAGTATTTGCTGACTGCTAGGGTAGGGCACAGTGGTTGAGGGTACATAGAATCGGGAAGGCCTCACTGCCTGTCTTTCCAATATCCGTGTACCTCTCTGTCATCTTCGCTACACAGAGTAAACGATATCCCTCAGATGGCCCGTGTCTGGAACTTGCCAAAGTGTCTTAAGTTTGTTACTTAAGCAGAAATGATGTTATGTGTTTTACTTCAAACATGACATATTTATGTAATGCTGCTGATGGAATATAGGAAATCCAAACTTCGTATACATGTTATATAATGAGTGTCTATTCGTCTTAACGGGGTATGAGCTCTGGGAACCACAGTAGGAACACAGGGTAATGACAGCAAGTTCAAACAGGTATGATGTCATTTAATCCATACAACTTCTCTACAAAGGGGGTTATAGCTCAAAAAGTCTACATTTCTAGGGCATCATCTTAAGTCCTCACCAGCTGTCTCTCTAGCTCTGTGATAGACACTCAGAGATCTTTGACTCTGGTTTTTCTCTTAAGTTAAGTAAGAATGTTAAGAGTAACTTCCATCGTGGTGGTAAGAATTGAGTAAGTGCATAGTTGCCAAGTATATGTAATTTACTTAGCACTGACAAACAGTAGCACTCCACAATAACTTGATGAATGAATAAAAGAAAGAATGGCTGGATGAGGTCTTCTGTGTGTGTGTGTGTGTGTGAAGTCTAGCAGATATAAGTGGGAATTTCTATAAGTCTGCTGGAACATAGCAATTGTGGACTGGGAATTAAGTGATGCACAGGTAGTAAAAAGTCCTGAATCCCATGCCTGGCCCAACCACTATCTAGGGGAGATTACGCTAACCTCTATGAACCTCAGTCCCTTTATCGGAGAAATGGAGATCTCAATCCATGCTCTGCCTCCAGTGGGATCTAATTAAGCCATGTAGTCGCAATTTTTCTAATTTCTGTTCTGAGAATATCATAATAAAATAATGGGATTGTTACAAAAATTGTTAACATAAATCTTATTATTTACAAACATTTTGTTTGACAACATTGTTATTCCAAAGCTTTAGTATTCTATTTCAGTTTAGATACTGTGAAATCTCTGTTCATAAGCTGTTACTAAGACTCTGTGTCCACCAAGAGTGATAAGCCCATCCATAGGGAAGTAAAAAATACATTTGTTTTCTCAGAAAAGCATAAACTGCACAGTCTGTGTATTGTGCAAACACTATTATTTTCAATTTCTACACTGCCAGTCTCTTTTATTGGTATTTCTAACCACACCCACAGAAATCATCTTAAGACCTTTAGGAGTGACACAGAGTGAACACCCTCTAAGGAAAGACATCTCTTGCGTACAATTTCCCCTTTGTTGTCTGTTGGGAGCTTCAAGCATTGACATCTGAGAGCTGAAACGTGCACTTAGGGAGGTTGTGACGATGTCTTTCAATCTTGTTCATGAGACTCTGCAGAGGCAGATGGCATAAACAGTGTCCAAATTGTATTTCATAGCAATCTATACTTTGTCGATTGTAAATAAGACACAGGAGGGAGAATCATAGTCCTTGAAGTAAAAAGACACTGGTTTGATTCTGGGTTCTAAAATTAATAGATTTTAGACATGGGACAGGTAAGTTCTCCCCCTCCTGGTTATCACTGTCCTCATTTGTATAATATAATATCAGGAATCTCCACAGAGATTATGGTTTATAACCTAGTAATCTATGCTTATGATTCTGGCCCATTTCTGTAGAAGAAACATTGATATACAAGTATAAGTAAAAGACTAAACAGTGTCCCAATCCAAAATTTGGCACTTTTTAGTTGTGAAATTTAGAGTACATTACCACATTTATTTGTAGATTAAAAATTGAAAATTCAAGTGGGGACAATTTACCTATATCATAAGGTTACCACAAAGATTAATTGAAAAATAATATGTCAAATTTGTTATCCCAGGCATCTTGCAGAAAGGCAGGTGAAGTTAACCTAAATCTGTCCAGAAATAAATCCTTAGACAAGTTGGATGATATGTAAACAACAATAAAAAATATGAATGCATATCTGAGTTCAATGATAAAATAAATCCAAAGGAAGAAGTGAAGATGAAGTAACAGCCTTAGCCATACGAATTAGCCTTGTGGCTGTCCTCCGAGGTAGTGGGCTATTACAAGAAGGAAGGGGATGGGAGGAGAAGAAGGAAGAGGAGGAGGAGAGGGAGGGGAGAAGGGGGAGGAAGAGAAGAAGGGGAGGACGGGGAGGAGGGGGAGTGGGCGGAGTGTGACAAGACAACGATGACAACATCTTGGGCCAGGAAGTTTGAAGAAATTATAACTGTCTCTATATACAGTGTTGACATTTTTCCATTGCTTCACTTAGTAAAAGGGAAAAATTCCATCTAACATACAGGAAGATGGCAAAGCAACTTGTCTGTTTCTACTTGGGCTCAAGGAAAACACATATACATGTATACACACACATACATCAATGCGTGCACGCGTGCGCGCGCGCGCACACACACACACACACACACTCCCATACCCCACACTTGAGAAATAGAGTGGGCTTATGCTTTAATGTATACCGCCCATATGGTCCAAGATGCAGGAGTTAAGAAATTAACATAAAACGTGGTCTTAGACTGGTGATAATTTTAGGTTGCCTGATAAAACAAATGTAAACCTCACTTAAAGTTCACTCTTATAAAGAAAGTTACGTTGTTCTCAAAGAAAAAAAAAAAAGCCCTGTGTAGATGAGCACACAATCTCTCATTACAAAGCAGATGAGATCACCATCTGCCATAACTGAAGATAAACAGACATACCATATTGGAGGATTAGAATCTCAAGAATATCAGATAATAGAACTATTTCTAATAAAAAGACTATAATATAGTATGTTTAACTGGTTTAACATAAACTTTTAAAGTAAAGGGAAAAAATCATAAAAAACAAGTCTATGAAAAAAAGAACAGGCAAATAAGTCACTGAAAAAAAAATTAAATGCATAAATTGAGCCACAGAAAAGATCTAGCAGAAGAGAAAAATAATAAAATAGGATACATATTTGAGTAAATTATGCTCAATATAGCCCAGTGAAATAAAGGGAAGGAAGATTAAAACTATTATTAAAGGATATGGAGGAGAGAATTAAAGGGCCCAATATATGTCTGAAACAGGGATGAATACAGAAGGATGGCATAAAAAGTGTTATTCCAAGTACGATGACTCTTAAATTTATAATTTTCCAGCACTAATGAAATACATGAATCTTCATGTGTAAAAATACCACAGATTCTACCAGGACTTTAAAAGAATATCACAAGAGGAGTGCTTGGGTGGCTCAGTCAGTTAAATATACCTTCTTCTCAGGTTATGATCCCAAGGTTCTGGGATGGAGCCCTGAGTCAGGGAGCCTACTTCTCCCTCTCCCTCTGACTGCTGCTCCCCCTGCTTGTGTTCTCTGGATCTCTCTTTCTATTAAATAAAATAATAAAAATATTTTTAAAAAGAATATTATAAGATGCATCATAGTCAAACTGCAAGATGTCAAAGACATGGGTAAACATGTATCCTTTCTCCCTGGCTGCTTTGAGAGTACCTAAGAAAAATATAAGAAATTGGAAATAACTGATGTCTTCTCAATGAGGAAACACTCAAAGGACTTTTATTTTCAAAGTTAATGGCAAAACAAACTTCTCACTTGGAATTCTGTACACCAAGTAAACTCTTATACAGGAGTAAGGGAAATGAAATGTTTTTAAGAACTTCATGAGAAGTTTATTATTCATATATCTCTGTTGAAAAATACACTGAAGGAATTACTACAGGGAAATGGAAAGAAAACCTAGAAGTAAGAAATGGGATGGGAGAAGTCATAAGATCTTAAAAAATAAAGCAAAATGTTCACAGCAGCAATGGCCACAGCTGCCAAACTGTGGAAAGAACCAAGATGCCCTTCTATGGATGAATAGATAAAGAAGATATGGTCCATATATACTATGGAGTATTGTGCCTCCATCAGAAAGGATGAATACCCAACTTTTGTATCAACATGAATGGGACTGGAAGAGATTATGCTGAGTGAAATAAGTCAAGCAAAGAGAGTCAATTATCATATGGTTTCACTCACTTGTGGAGCATAAGGAATAACACAGAGGAATGGGGAGATGGAGAGGAGAAGCGAGTTGGGGAAATTGGAGGGGGAGACGAATCATGAGAGACTGTAGACTCTGAGAAACAAAAAGGGTTTTGGAGGGTGGGGGATGGGGGTTGGGTGAGCCTGGTTGTGGGTATTATGGAGGTCACGTATTGCATGAGCACTTGGTATGGTGCATAAACAATGAATTTTGGAACACTGAAAAAATTTAAGTTAAATTAAATTTAAAAATTAAAAAAATAAAGCAAAATGTGATCATCAATCACAGTGATCAATAGTTACATGGATGTTTATAGTATTTTTATTCCATATTTATTTTTTAAAATAAAGTAAGAAACATATAAAAATGTGCATTTCCTTCTCATCCAGATATCTTTTCAGATATTAACAATAAGTTTTTCCTAACCTTATTTCATCTGATAAAAATATGAAATATATCCATAAATTCTAGCTATCCTATGTCTGTCTAGATTAAGCCATGTGGAGACATGGGAAATTGGATGTGTTTAGTGATATTGACCAAAATATGTTAGGAGCCACAAGATAGGAAGAGATAGCAACATGATGGCTCAATAAGACTCCTCTAGTTTATATCTTACTTCAACAACAATTTGATATCCATCCATGGAGAAAAGTGCCTTTGCGAAAACCTCATCATGATTATGGTCAGAAAGAGAAATGCTACGAAACTCAGGACTCCAGCGACAGCCGGAAAGAAAAGTGAGACTGTAAAAATGGATTTTTAGGAGAACCTATAGAGCCAGAAGAAAGTACATAGAGAAAAAGAATGCACACTAAGATTATGAGCCTGGAGAACAAACATGGTGCCCTATCTCTGCTGATAACTAATTTTAGGTAATCTCTTAGATTAGCTATTTGGATGGTATAGGAGAGAAAATAAAGCAAGTGCTGCCTCATAACCCCATTGAGAGGTGAAGCAGCTACTCATATATATTCCTTCACCCGCACAGGGGATCCATGGCTGTTACAGACTAGAGTCAAGGTGTATATGGGTCACTTTGACACCTGATATGGACAGCCTTGGTATCCCACCAGTCTTCCAAGTTGTAGACACAGAAGTTAAAGGCTTGCAAGTCCGTTCACAAGCTTTCTCATTACAGATGCTATCCAATACCTCAGGGGGTTTGCACTAATCAAGACAAACACATGATTCCACATTTATTTTAACTTTGTAGATTGCAAGGAAACAGCACCGTGGGAAGACAGATCCAAGGTCTTTTTCCATGCATTCCTATCTCAACTCGAACCTAATGTTGATCTTCTACTTTGAAAACTTGTATACCCATCAGATGAAGTAAGAGCAACTTGGGGCCTAGAAGAATACTGCCATAACCTCCAAGACCAGATCAGAAGACAGAGTATCACTCTGCTGCAACAGTTAGTAGGTGTTTTTTTTTTCCAGTTTGTTAGGGAGGAGGACATAGAACTTTGCATAAGAAGTCTATCGTATTTTGGTTATAGTTTACTACATTTAATTACGAATATCTATTCAAATAGGAAACTATTGCTCTCTCCATAATTCTGATACTGTAGCGTGGTTTTAATAATTCTTGCCAGTCTCTTTCTTGTCTTATGCATTTCTAAGTTCCAAGGTCAAAGACTCTGCAAACAGCCTGCAATATGGAACACGAATGGGTAAACATTACTGTATAATCAATCTTCATAAAGGCAGTAATTCATATATCTCATTCACATCTCTATTCCTAACATACAGCTGAGTGCCAAGACCATGATAGGTGTCCAATATTCATTAAATAGACAGCATACCTATAATATATAACTTTATGCAACTCACAACAGAGTGGCAGGAAAAGGTCAAATGAGGTAAGACCTGGGACACAAAAGCTACATTAGTTTCCTAGTGCTACTGTTACAGAGAATCATGAACTTGGGTGGTGTAACACCACAAAAATGCATTTTCTCATACTTCAGGAGGACCAAAGTCCAAAATCAAAGTGCAGGCAAAGTTGGTCCCTTCTTCAGACCCAGAAGGAGATTCTGTCTTTGTCCCTCTCCTAGCTTCTGGTTGTTGCTGAAAATCCTTGACATTCCTCGGCCCATAGCTGCATAGCCCCAATCTCTGCCTCCACCACCCCAAGTGTACCTGTCTTCATGTGTTTTTTTCTCTTTCCTTATAAGAACACTAGTCAGGTTGGAGAAAGGCCCACCTTATACTTGTGTGACATCACCTCAACTAATTACACCTGCAACAACCATATTTCCAAATAAGGTTTGGGGAAGAACATGAATTTTGGAGGGATCTATTTAACCCAGTGCAGTAGATGATCAACCATACTGAAGATGACTTTCCTTATAAGCAATGAAATGATATTCATTCAAAGAAAACATGATTATGTATTAAACTGATAGACATCATGCTTTACATGCAACTCTACAGAATAAGTGGGGATAATGAAATTCAGTGTGAGTCTTTGGTCCTGCTGGGGTCTCTGTCCATGACCTCTGGCTGACTTCAGTATTTTTGTTTGTTTCTTTGTTTGTTTGTTTTTGTTTTGGACACTTTAGAAATGGATACAGACCAACTGCTACCCACAGTCTTTCTTCTCTTTAAGAGAACAACTAAGACCATCCCTGTGGTCCATCCTACCAGCTCTAAAGTAGCCGAGAGCAATGTCTGTCTCTCTGTCAAGGGCTGGGGAGAGGATGGGAAAAGGAAAACAGGTAATTATATGTACTTCTAAAGAGCAAGAGAGTTTATCCCCAACGCTAAATGACAATTCTGTTATCTTAAATGTCATAGAAAATTAAAGAATATCATTTTATTCTCTCTCACGCTTATTCTCTCTCCCTCCCCAGACATCCATCTCTCTCTTTATTTATTTTCCCATTTATCATGGGGAATATTTCTCTAAATAATCCCATAGCCCACATTCCTCAATTCGCTCAGATGTCTGTTCAAATACCACATTATCAGGATGGACTCCCCTCTACACCATCCTCTGTTTATAGCAACTTCCCATTCATTATTTTTTAATTCATTTTCAAAATCTGAAGCATTATGTGTGTGCTTATTTACATGTTATACATTATTTATTCATTACTTGTCAGCCCCACAAGAATGCATATAACAAACATGCACATAAACAAGTACTACATGCAAACAAATATTAGGCATTTTATAGACCTTGCCTTGGGGATACACAAATGCGTACACAGACTATGTTGCAGCAAGAATCGTTTTCTAAATATTTCTACAGTTTAAATATGGGTTTTATAGTCTGACTGCAAAACAAAAACAGTGAGACTTGTTTACACATTAATTTGGATATTATAGAATTTTAGTTATGACAGATATTGTTTCATTAAGCCAAAATAATTTCATAGGATACATGCTTTGTTGTGTATTTATTATGAACACATTAATATGGGGGATTTGCTTGAAAAATTCATTTAATCTGTCTCATTGTAATTGTTTGCCATTGTTAATTAACTGATCATTCTGATTCCATTATTGGACAGAGGAAAGTAGAAATTCATACTTCATACAATCCAAAATATAAAATAGATTGGCTGTGTAATAAGAGTTGCCTGCTGAATTATAAATGCTTAAATATATTTCTCTCCCCCCTCTGAGACTGAAGTTTTAAGATAACTTAATATAGGTGTATGAGTTTAAAAAATAATTTCAGTCTCTTTCCACCTGTGATTACCTGCCAGGCACTTCAAAAGACGGTAGACGCCTCAGCTAGTATCGAGAGCAAGTGGAGGCAGCTGGGTTGCAGCATTCGGAATAAATATCTGGGGAGGTGATATTGTGAGAATAATGAGGCCTGGCCTTGCATACTTAAGCACAAGAATATTAATCGCTGGGGATTTGCAAGGAAGGGAATGGCTGCCACTAATACTATGAAAGACGTGAAGAAAGCATTTTCCCAGATCAAGGAGGGGTGAAATGGAGTGACTGGGTGGATTCAAACGTATTCATCTTTTTCTCAAACTGCCTTGTCTACCTTGTTCCCTTGATCCTGGACACGTCACAGAACTGTACAGGTATGCAGAACACCATCTACTTACCTTTTTGAGAGGTAGGTAAATTTAGTCTCAGGAGAGTATGGTGAGCATCTATTTCAATGTTTTTTAAAACAAGATTAAATATGTGTGTATGTATATTTATGTATATACATATATTATATCTGATTAATATATGCCACATATATACATATATAAATATATATAAAATACATATATATAATACATATATGTGTATATATGTATGTATATATGTACATATATATTTATTTATATATATTATTTATATATGTATTATATATATATTTATGTATTTAAAATACATATATATGTACATATATATACATACATATATATACATATATATATATATATATGTATTTTATACCTGACTAATACAATACGTCAGTTCCAGGAGGAGTAGAAAGATATGGTCAGTTGCACAGAATGTGAATTCAGACCAACACGTACTTGAATACTAGCCTCACCAAACTACCTCTGTCCTTGGCTTCTGTTCTCAAACCTCTTTGAAGCTTAATCTTCCCAACTACCCCATGGGGTCTGTCCTGAGATTGTTCCTATTTTCCAAATAAATAAATGAAGGCAATTGCATTTAGATTACCTAGCATGTTATTAAAAAAAAAAAAATTAGCAAACGCTCACTGCACACATGCTATGAGAATTTTATATATGTAATTAGGTAGAGGGGTTAAAAAGATTAATAAAATACAGTTTCTGTCCCAGAAAAGCTAACACTCTAGTGGGGAAAACAAGTATAGGTAGACAATTTGCCAGATGGCAACTGTCCCAAGAGCTGGAAATACAGGGTGGGTGATATCCTACCCAAGCCCGTGACCTAATGAAGGCTCCTTGGGGGAGGTGACATATACTTTAAAGAATGCATAGGATTTGGGCATATTGGATGCAATCCTGGGCATTAGCTTATTTCTGCAAGTCTCTGGCTAAACAAAACAAAACAAAAAAATCTAAATCTGAGGTTTGGGGAGAAAAAAGCATTAGGAGAAAAACAGTCATAAAATAGAACCAAGGGATGGCTTTTTATGTGATTAATACATGGGATGGTGCAAAACGCCAGAGAGAAGAGCTGTAAGGCACCCTACACCCTTAACAAGAAGCCACAGGCAAGCTTTCTGTGCAAATCCTCTAATCCTATTGATCCTGCCTGAAAAGCTGTGAGGCCGGTCGGTGGCGCAGAAGGGCGGCGATCAGCAAGTGCACACGGCAGGCACTGCACGCTTCGGGAAACTTAATCATATAACCTTCTTCATTACTCACGAAATCACTCGCTGTCAATACTCCAGCCATGGCCTCCCTGACTACTGCTGTTTAAGATCCTGTCAATCTTTTCCTGCGATTCTGCCAACCAAATTCACTCAGAGCTATTTACAGGCGGTATTATCTCCGCTGATAACATTACACCATTCCTACGGCACAGAAATAGGAAAATAAAACTCATTCCAGCCCTTTCGTTCTGGCATTCCTTTTGCAAAAGGCAAAGCCTCCCCGCCCCGGACGAATATGGACAGGGTTGGAAATGCAGTTCAGCACTAGAGCTGACTTTTATCCTTCCAAGGAAGATTCTGGCCTTAGCCATATAAATACATCATTACAGTCATGACATTAACTAAGAACTGTTATTGACTGTCTGACTCTGCATCAGGCCCTGTGCATGCTATCAAGGATGCTCATAAAGCCCTGTGAATTCATGATCATCGACCTCATAAGCAGAGATGAAGGAAATATCCTCAGAGGAGTTCAAACACTTATCCACCCAAATAATGCTAGTGACAGAGAAGCACAGTACATACCCGCGTATTCCGCATATTGTCATCGCCTTTATAATTTCCACTCCTAAGTGCAAGTTCCCTCAGTCCTCCAGATGACAATTCCCGACACGGAGACAAAATTCCTACTTAGTTACTGACTTTTGGAGCTAGATGTAAATTGACCTAATCAGGAGGCCTCTCCTGAAATAGTGATGAATCAACTTTAGAGAATCCTTTGGAAATAAGAATGTTCTACGGTCATGCTTTAAGGATCTTTTGGGACTTGAAATACCCACAGAATCTATTTTGCTCTTATGTAGGTAAGCTGAATGATCACATTCATGCTAATTTCATTCATGCTAATTTCTCCAAATATTCAGCTCTAGAGTGTCTAGAGTGTTTCATAGTTGTGTGCTAGTTAGCTTCTTTGGGAGGCCACTGAAGGATGGCTAGTTCCTACAAAACTGCTTACTCAGTCCAGCACTCACTACTTTTATTCAGATCTCTTGGTTGATGACCTCATGTACCCCACCAACCCCCCAGATGCACAAGGAAGAATCCTGACGAGGATATTCTCCTATGCCCGCAATCATTCAGTTCCCATTTGACATCAATTCTACCTTCCCGGTAACTCTTGAATTCACATTCTCTCATTTCCACCATTCTAGAGGTTTAATCCATTCCCTTGGCATTGCCAGCTTAGACTGATGAAAGAGACTTAAGGCCAGCTTTTCAACGTCCATGTTTATACCAACCAATCTACCTCTGCCTTCTACCAAATTTAATTGTCGTAAAATGCAACTCTTGCATATGTGCTATGTTGATTAAGATGATTCAAAGTCTCCCCATCCTTGGGATCCATTCCAAGCTCCTTAACAACTCAGTGTGGTCAGGGTCTTCCTGTTGCCTCTTACGCAGCTTGCTCCTCTGTCCCTTCCAAACAGGCACTCACAATTCTGACACACCTGCAGTTCCCGGAATATGGAATACTCTCCTTCCTATATATATCCCATTGAACACTGTGCTGCTTCAAGGCTAGAAATACCTCTTCTTTGCCCAATTTCTTCTGGTGGAACTTCTTTTTCACACCCTACACGTAATCTCTTTCGCATGAGCCTTCATTTCTTTCATACGTAGGATAAGACTCTCTTCTCCTTTGCCCTCAAAGAACCATTTATTCATTCAACCATTCATTTGATGAGTATTTATAGGACACCCACTGTATACTGGTCACAGTTTTATCTACAAGTTTTGTAGTGGTCAGTAAGATGGAGTTCCTATGCAAACGGACAAGGAGATACATAAACATGATGGTTTTTGTATCAAGAGTCTTGAAAATTATAAAGCAAACAATAAGAAAAAATAATCAGAGAAGAGGCTGTTTGCTTTTCATTGGGTGGCTAGGAATCTTACCTCTGAGGGGATAAGATTTGCACTGAGATCTAACTAGAAGAAAAAAGCTCACCACATGAAGAAATGAGGAATAGTGCTACAGCTGGAGGGGCAGCAAGTGCAGAAGACCTGAAGTCACAATGAATTTGACAAGGTAAAGGAATGAATAAAAAAAAGTCAGGGGGTGCCTGGGTGGCTCAGTAGGTCAAAGCCTCTGCCTTCGGCTCAGGTCATGATCCCAGGGTCCTGGGATGGAGCCCCGCATCAGGCTCTCTGCTTGGCAGGGAGCCTGCTTCCCTTCCTCTCTCTCTGCCTGCCTCTCTGCCTACTTGTGATCTCTGTCTGTCAAATAAATAAATAAAATCTTAAAAAAAAAAAAAATCAGGGTACACTCCGTCTACTGAGATGCCACAAATGTAAGAGTTTTAAAAATTGATTAGATATTCATAAGCTCCATGTGGCTTTATTCTTTTTAGAGCTTTGGATCCTCAGTAACCCATACACTGACTCCCTAAGATTTTTTAGGAAAATAAAAATATTTGTTGAAAAAATATAATAAATGTTTATTGTTTATAACCCCCTTCCATGGTAAGAGGTTTTTGAAGTCAAAAATGATATTTATATGTGCACCCTTGATGACTACAACCAAATTTGACACAAAGAAGGTACCTAGTAAGTGTTTTTTAAAAATGAATGGATGGATGGATGGATGAATTAATGAGAGAGACATAATATAAACATTCAACCTTATTGACTGTGTTATAATTTGTATGTCATTTATTTATCTATAACACATAATTCATATAATTATATAAATATGCTTATATAAGCATATTTCTAAAATGTGTCCTAGGTCCTTAAAATGGCTTCACATTAGAACAGCAGGGAAATAAAATGAGAAAGGGGCTGGGTGCTGTGCTTGTTACCCTTTGTCCCTGCTTCACCTCATTGACCAAGGACATGATCTCCTACTCTAGGGACTAGGTCGTTTGTGATTATTTGCCCTTCTAGGTGGCACTGCCAAGAGCCTTGGGATCTGTAATATTTATTGGTTAATAACTAATCCCAAGTTTCCTTTGCTGTCACCGAGATAAATGGTACAGGCTGAGGACATGATCAGGAATGAAGCAAATTTCAGCTTAAAAAAAAACAAAAACAAAAACCAAAAAAACAACCCCAATAAAAACCAAACCAAAAAAACCCTTGTGTTGTGTGGTCTTTACTAAATCCCCAGCTTTAGGGTGTGGATTTACTTTAAGAAACAAACATAGAAATAGGAGTTCGATACTCATTATTCCAATGAGACATTGTTATACAAAAGGGAATTTGCACTTAAAACCAATTAAAAGACAGACAAAATTAATTTGAATCATCCATTTTCTCCTCTTTCCCTTTCCTGCATGTGTTCTTAGATGTATGTATACAGGTATATATATACAGATATAGATAGATATAGATAGATATAGATATAGATGAAGATATCGATATCTAAGAGAGAGTAAGAAAGAGTACATGTGAGTTGTGGAGGGGCAGAGAGAAAGGGAGAAAGAACCCCAGGGAGGCTTCACACCTGGTGCAGAGCCTGATATGGGTTTCAATCTCACAAATGTGAGATCATGACCTGATCTGAAATCAAGAGTCAGACACTTAACCAACTGAGCCCACCAGGTGCCCCCATATATATTTAGTGATAGATCAAGATGAATACTTTTAAGAGATGCCAATTTTTATTGCCTTCCATCTACAGATGGGAATAATGAAACCCAGAGAGTGGAACTGACATAACTAAGGTTGCAAAATGACTAGTTGGAATGATGGAATTCTTATTTTACTATGTTGCCTCTTATATTTTCAAAGGCATTACATGTGAGACAGGGATACTCAGTTAGTCGAGACTTGAGTAGATTTAACATTTATTCTCCGGAATGGAAATCCAGAGGAATCAGCAGAGATCACCCTTTGTGTAATGGCAACTTAACTCTATGTTGCATAAGATTCCCCTATTCAGAAATCCTTCCACTTGGTCACTTATATGGTGACCAACCCTACTCATAATGATTTCTAGGAACCTCCTCATAGTATACTGCACTTTGGTAAGTTGGTACCAAATGAACCCTGCTGCTGATCCTACTCTTCTAACCTAATTTTCCAGTGCCAATAACCAAAAATATGAGGTACACTCATATTATTCCTGCCCTCATCTAAGAGCCCAAATGAGGGGGTAAATCATTCCCTCAAAGGCTAAAGCAGAACTCTATTTCCTATGTAATTTTCTGGCCTATCCTCTTCAGAGTTGAGGTCTGCTTTGGAACTGCAGACTTAATCATATGCTACCATTTCAAAGTTCTATCTACTTTTCAGGACATCCACCTGTAACTTGCTAATGCCACACATTTTCTTGAATGTCTACAAAAATGAATAGAAACAGAGAAGACGATTGGGGGAAAAATATAATTGGGCTTCTACTGTGTTCCAGTCATTGGTTAAGGCAATTTATTTGAAGACTATTGTATGTATTTACAAAATTATATATACCCAGTTATAACTGTAAGATCTAAGGCTCAAAAAAGCTAGCTATCATGCCCAAAGTAAGGCATCTTTTAGTCTCAAAACCACTGAATCATGGCACCTTTTTTAAAGCATTGTTAAGTGTATTTAATGGTCTCTGAACTTTTGAAAATAGCTGATACCGAATTATAAATAAATAAAGAAGATAGACAAGAATGGCCTTTTACTGTCCTTTATTTTCTAAATGCTTTGGTATCTTTGCAACAGTTGACCCTCAGTGTTGGGTAGTAAGTTACAAGTCTGAGATACTTTGATAACATAATGCTATACTTTTTTAGTAAACATTTGCAACCATGTACCTTTGATAATTTCCCATTCACTTTGTTGATTTTCATCTTAAAATCTTCCTCTGACCGTTTTCAGGTTGCCCTGATGCATAAACTATGTTAATTTTCTTTATCATTCCTTGAATAAAAATGACTCTGTTTTACATAAAATTATAAAAAGTAAAGTCATCTTTATGAAAAGGAAATGCTGAAACTGTTGAAAAGGTGAAGGCTTAAGAGATAGCATAAAGGAGAAAACACAAGAGATTGAAATGTTTGGTGGGATCCTACCATTCATTTATTTCCTATGTGAATTTATCAAGCATTTACTATGTTCTGGGTCATAGATGATAAAATTTAGATGTGGTTTAGACCTATCTCTTGTCCTCAAGGAGCTTGCCATGCAGTAGGAAAATAATGAGAGTAAACAAGTTCAATAAATACTATAAGTAACTTAATAAAAGCTTTTACTTTTGCCTACCATGTTGGCTTCTGTTGCTATATTCTCTTTTGCCATTTATTTTGCATTTTGTATGTCTGGCTGGATTTCTTCCCATCGCCTACTGCATGAACTCCCCTCAAGCATCTGTCCCATTCCCCAAAAAGGTTTTTTTGTCTCTCATCCCCAACTCTTCCAACTGACCTTGGTCTTTATAGCTTTTGCTGAACCAGTACCAAACTTTGGCAACTTCCCATTTTTGCTAAGAGCTGGCCATGGACTGAGTTTCAGTTTTGGGGACTTACTTCCTGAGGTTCTGGGTACCCTGAGAACTTCTGAGTTTAAGCCAAACAAAGAGACAAGAGGTGAACTAATTTAGTCTTTTTCATTCAATTATGACTATTTTGAGCCAGGATTCTATGTAGTTCTATTATAAATTGACCAAGTTTGGTGGTAGGATTGAGGACCGAGTGAATGGGAAAGGTGGCAGAGAGACAGATGGACACTTTCTAAATCCTGCAGGGATCTGCTGTTATCAGGTAAGACTTGGGGGAGGAAATGGAGATACGCAGTCATCATACTTGAGATGAAACACTGTGAATCTTGAAACACTGCATCAAAAACCAATGATATATTTTATGGTGACTAACATAACACACACATACACACACACAAAAAGAAACACTATGAGCAGGAGAAAAGCAGTAGCAACGACCCAAGTGTCCACCTCAGTCATGGCTAAAATCAGAGGTGAGGGGGGACAGTAGATTTATCTGCTATTGACGTCTTCATGAAACCTTCCAATGAGTAAATACATGCTTTAACATTCAGATCATCAGTAACTTTGCTTCTCACAGAAATTTAATTAAAGGGTATATTTAAACATGCTTGTTTCCTAAAGAAAATAAATAGCTTAAACCCATGAAAGCCATAACTAGATATGCACTTGAGGTAAGAGACTATTTTATTGACTTTTGCATTTTAAATACTCATCACAGTGATTGACACCAGAGAGATATTTGATACAATTAGCTATATACAAAACTACAGATTTAAATTGGTTGAAAAAAAATAAAATCCAGGGGGCAGGCACACTTTGAGACCTAGAATGTAAGATCTGGAAGAACTGTTTAAGATAGTCAAGTACTAGAGTGTGTGTATATTTATGTAGCTTTCCCACGTCCATCAAGGAAGGAATGCTTGCCTAAAGAACTCTGCCTCTTTAAGTACAACTGAGAGAGAAAGTGCAGTCTATGATTCAGAGTGCCTGCTCTGGGTAAAAGAAGGGTAAGCTGTAGTATTAGTGTGACGTGTTGTTTCTTCCTAATTCTTGTCTTATACCCAGTTGTGCAGATTTGAAAGTAAAATCTGAAAGTAAAAATTATTTGTCTGCGTTCACATCTCCATTAAGAGCATTGATTAAAATCTAGGCTTTTTTTTTTTGGCATTGTTTTACTCTTTCTCTTTCATGTAAATGAATGAAGTTAAGAAAGAAATACAATGGAGATAGGAGGGGGCACCTTGATGGCTCAGTGAGTTAAACATCTGACTATTGGTATTGGCTCTTGGTCTCAGCTCAGGTCATGATCTCAGTGGCCTGAGGCTAAGTCCCATGTCAGGCTCATGCTCAGTGCAGAGTCTGCCTGAGATTCTACCCCCCCAACCCTCACCCCATGCTCCTTCCCCCACTTATCCCCCACTTCATAAACACACTCTGTCTCTAAAATAAATAACTATATAGAATTTTTTTTAAATTATTTATTTCTTTGTCAGAGAGAGCACAAGCAGGGGAGCAGCAGAGGGAGAGGGAGAAGCACATTCCCTGCTGAGCAAGGAGCCCGGTGGGGGACTCGATCCCAGGACCCTAAGGATCGTGACCTGAGCCAAAGGCAGACGCTTTACTGCCCGAGCCACCCAGGTATCCCAAATAACTAAATAAAATCTTTAAAAAAGTGGAGATAGCAAATGCCTACTTAGCAGATCTGTATTAACATTGAACATAATGAAAGTAAAATAAAACAAAACAAAAAACAAACAAAAAAAACTGGTACAAAGTTAGAACTCAATGGTCACTTCTATCAGAAATGACGAATAAAACTATCGCTATAAGGATTTTCCAAATCAGAAAAACACCGTTGACATGAAATCAAGTGAGATGAACTGTACCTTTTTTTTCTTTTTTCTTTCTTTCTTTCTTTCTTTTTTTTTTTCTGGGGCTATTGAGCAAGAACTGTGTGTTTCCAGAGTGGAATCTTGGCTACGATATGCTGGAAAAAGTGCCATCTGCTCTTCCATTGTCTGGATATAGAAAAAGGACTTCAGTTAAAACTCATCTGAAATGGAACAGCTGAGGAGCTGCGTTGCTCCAGAGCACAGCAAAACAGGGGACAAAAACACTGAGCCACTTCTCTGAATTTTGCCTGAGGTAGTGCCCGAAACCTAAGTGACCAAGCCTGACTACAAAGAGTATGGCCACAGCCAGACAACACGTGCAATTTGGAGAAATTTGTCGCCTGCTTTGAATATTTCTTTTTCTCCTTGTTTCACTGAGAAAGTATTTTTTTTTTAATTTTATTTATTTATTTGACAAACAGGTAGGCAGAGAGGCAGACAGAGAGAGGGGAAGGGAAGCAGGCTCCCTGCTGAGAGCCTGATGTGGGGCTCGATCCCAGGACCCTGAGATCATGACCCAACCCGAAGGCAGAGGCTTAACCCACTGAGCCGCCCAGGGACCCCTCTCTGAGAAAGTATTCTAAGTATGCTTCTGAGCAAACCCATTGAAGCCTACTGCTAGGGGAAAAAGAGAAAGTCTAGTTGAACTAAGAACCAAACTGAGCATAAAGAAAGAAAATAAAGTGCTTTGGTGCAGATGAAGCGAAGCCATGCATGACAGCAAGTCCTCTGAGATACTGATGCCTGCGTGTGTCAGAAAAGGGGACTTGGAGTGTGGCCTTCCTCCCCGCATGCTCCACTCTGCTCGTGTGGAAGGCCCATTTTATCCATAGGACAGCACATTTAATATTCTCAGTCATGGCAAAAAATTGACCAACAGGAATTGGAAAAAATCTAATATCAATAGATCAATATATTTCTGAGGCTACTGATGGCATAGGGTTAAGGTGTTCGCTTCGCTCAGGTGCTAAATAGAAAAAGGAATGTACAAAATGCATTATTGGGCTCTTCCTAAACTTATGTCCCCATGGCATCCGACAAAAAGCAATGCATTTATTAAAATTTAGGACTTTCTTTAGTTAAAATAACTACAATCTATGTCCACACACTCCTCAAAGTTACTCAGATTTTTGTTGAAACCTGGCTCTACCATTTACTAGCTGTAGTAGAATGCAGCACAACCCCTGAACTCACAAAGCTTCAGTTGCCTCATTTGTAAAATGAGGTTAACAGTATTTGTCATGACTTATTCATAGGACTTTTGCAGAGGGATATGAGATAATGCATGAAAAAGATAATTTGTGAGCCATAAAACCCGATATAAATGAAGTAACTAAATAATTCTTTTTAGTTTGAGGCTTACAGTTCAGCTCTGATGCCCATCTATATCTACACCTCTAGCGATATGTAATGCACCCCTATTTCATATCAGGCTCTATAACCGCTACACAAAAGTATGTGCTTCATCTTCTAATAATCACCTAAGGGGCAACTTTCATTAAAATCAGGATGCTTTAACTTTTAAAAATTATTTATTTATTATTTGTTTGTTTTTAAAGACTTTATTTATTTATTTGACAGACAGAGATCACAAGTAGGCAGAGAGGCAGGCAGAGAGAGAGGGGGAAGCCTGCTCCCCGCTGAGCAGAGAGCCTGATGCGGGGCTCGATCCCAAGACCCTGGGATCATGACCTGAGCCGAAGGCAGAGGCTTAACCAACTGAGCCACTCAGGTGCCCCTAACTTTTTATTTTTTAAAAGATTTTATTCATTTATGTAGAGAGAGAGAACATGTGAGCTGGGGGAGGGGCGGAGGGGAGACTCTGTGCTGAGCTTGGAGCCTGAGAATCTCACCACCCTGAGATCACGACCTGAGCCCAAATCAAGAGCTCCGGGCTTAACAGAGCCACCCAGGTGCCCCAGATGCTTTTAGTTATTTGCCCAAGGTTATCTGGGATTTGAACCCCTATCTTCCAACACAAAGCCACTTCTCATTTTTTTCTAAAGATTTATTTACTTGTTTGAGAGGGAGAGAGAAACCAAGAACACGAATGGGGGTAAGGGCAGAGGGAAAGAATCTTGAAGCAGACCTCCCGCAGAACACGGACCTCCCCTCTGCCATCCCCCCTGCCCCCCCTCCCCCCGCCCCAATCCAGGACTCCATCCCACTGCCAAGGAGATCATGACCTCAGCTGAAAAGAGCGGGGTGTTCAATCAACTGAGCCAACCAGGCACCCCTCCACACTTCTTTACAGGAATCTTCCTTATAGTTTATTTGTTATAGTAACTGATATAAAAGACAGAGTTGCTTGGCCAGTGCCAGAGGATTTATGCATTTATGATATTTCAATATAAATGTTCATCCTAGGAGTCTTGTCAAAAACCTTTTACCCATCTGAGTAATACTGGGAGCCACATCCTATTTCTAAAGCAAAACTGCAAGATGAGTGTTCACTGAAGAGCAGACCAGAGATAAAGATGTTTAGGAATAATTTTCTTAGTTGTTATGTAGAATGTAGTGAACTCAACAGTGTGTGCGCGCGCGTGTGTGTGTGTTTTCTTTTCAGAGCCAGTGTTTACATACAAAAATCTTGGAATACTCTTGTTTTCATTTCATCTGTTGCAGTTTTTCCTGGGAGCACCACTGCCTTCCAAAAACAAGTAAAATGCCTAAGATTATATTAATTTGCATTACATTACATAACCTGCTGATAGGAGAGAGAGTTTTTGGTGACTAGGCAATTGTTTTCATTTCACATCAGGAATTACATTTCATCATAAATTTAATGGTCTACACATCAAATCTGAGTGATTTTCCAGGAACTGAATTTTTAAGCCACCTAAGGCCCCCCGCTTTGCTAGGAAGATAGATTTACACCCACTCCCACCTCCATTCCAAACAGTTCCCAATCCTGCATTCTGGGATGTGGACCCAGCCTACTGCCAGGAGTAGAACATGTAATTCACTTCTAGCCAATCAGAACACTTCAACCTCCTAACCATAATGATTGGTGTGGACAAGTGCATGTGACACAAAGACAGCCAATGAAATTCACTAAAACCTCTTGACTCTCATAGGAATAATTCTAACATTTCTTCCAAAATTACCTGAAAGCACTTAGGCCATACTGCCATATATGCATATATATATTTTTCCAGGAACACTTGGAAATATATAATATAAAAAAAATATATATATATATATATATATATATATATATATATATATATATATATATATATATTCCCCTGCGCCTTTGGACACACTAAGGGGAGCCAAGGGAGAGAATGTAGGACCTGATAACATTTTCCACAACATTTTGTCAGGAAATTTTTCTATGTACAGAAAAGATGAAGCTATTTATAATAATCATCCTATTTTCCACTACCTAGATTCCAAAGATCACTTTATCCCATAGCTGGTTTTCCATATATGTATCTACTCATCAGTCTCTCCACTCTTTAATGTGTTTAAAATTGTGATGCATATCAAATTAAGTCCCAAATACAACATTGCTAATCTTCCAGAGCCCTGTTTCTATCTATGATGGAAAGCAGAACTTCTGTTGGAATTTTAGTTACATTACTCAATAAAGAACCCTTTTTCTTTAAGCCAGTTTGATGTAAATGGCACCATCAGGAGGTTTTTATACACAATGAGTTTTTTTTTTTTAATGGCATGGTGAGTCTTTAAATAGCTGTACATGATTCTTTATTATTTGATTGTATTCTTCCTTTCCTCACATGTTCCTAGAATATGTGGATAATTTAAAATATTGATCAAAAATCATCTGAATATTCTATGGTTCATTGCAGTGACCCTCCCAATACACTCCCATATACCACTTCTGGTATATAAATTTATTTTCAAAAACCTCTCTATTTGGTAAAATTTATTCTTATGAGCCAATACTTTGTTTTAACATAATAAGGAATATTTGTAGTAAATACTTTTAGTGAGTGCTACTGCAGAATATTTTTCCAAATGAATAAAATTATATTTTAGAATTGCAGCAGTTACCAGAGTCTGCTAATGAGGATGGAGTTTATACTATAAAATTTTCAAAGGCTACAAATCATAATAGGATCATGAAAAGATTGTAAAATATCAAATAGTAGTTTAAGTGACTTCTAACAATAAAATTACTGCCTGGGGATTCTTCTAGTATGAAACTTTGAAATCCTTTTGCTAAAATCCTGGCCATCGAGGTCCTATAAATACATTTTAATGTTTGAAGCCAATATTTTAATGTGTTGGATACTTCTCTATTTCTTAATAAATATTTTATGAGCTATCCACCACTGATGCTATTTAAGCATGTGATAAACCTGCATGACAATTAGTACAGCACTCTCAATGAAAAGATGAAACTTTTTTTTAACTATAGATATCAAAGTAGAATCAGCATCAATACATGGAATCTGCAATCATCTTCACTAAGGTCACTGAATATAAATGACTGGAAGTCAGAGGTCATTCATGCAATCTTTTCCGACTTATTTCTTTATCTCTACCTTAGTTTTAGCAAATGAAAACTCAATGGGCCCTTTTATATGCTAGTAATTTCATACATGAAAGTGATTGTCACTTGGGGTTGTTTTTATGCATATACTGCTTCTTTCCATGCAGTTTTATAAAGGATGCGTTGTCATGCATTTTCTTATGGTTATTATTTAATGATTATATCAGATAGCATTCTAAGTATATACTCTGTCTTATTATATTTAATTTTTTTAAATGTATTTTATCATGGCATGGTGAAAACATTTCACCCGAGAGCTACAGTCTTAAAAAAATTTAAGTGTACAACACAGAATTATTGAGTGACGATACAATGTTGTACCATATCTCTCTAGTGTTTATTCATCTCTTTCAGTTGTACCTTTATGCTAGTTGATTAATAACTTCCCCTTTACCCTTTCCTCTAGATCCTGGAAAACACTATTCTACTCTTCAAGTCTTTAAATTTGATTATTTTAGATACCTCATATTAAGTGGCATCATGCAATATTCATCTTTTTGAAACTGGCTTTTTTTTAACTTCGTATTAATATCACCAAGGTTCATCCATGTTTTTGCATACTGCTGACTTTCTTTTCTTTTTTTTAAAGATTTTATTTTTTATTTATTTGACAGACAGAGATCACAAGTAGGCAGAGAGGCAGGCAAAGAGAGAGGGGGAAGCAGGCTCCCCGCCGAGCAGAAAGCCTGATGTGAGGCTCGATCCCAGGACCCTGGGATGATGACCTGAGCTGAAGACAGAGGCTTTAACCCACTGAGCCACCCAGGCACCCCAATACTGCTGACTTTCTTTATGAGGCCAGGAAGTATTCATCATATATACATACTACATTCTCTTTTTCTACTCATCTGTTGATGGACATTTAGGTTCTTCTCTTATTTTGGCCACTGTGAATACTGCTGCAATGGATGTAGGGGGGCTAGTATCTCCTTGAGATTCTGATTTTAAATCTTTTGACTAAATACTCAGAAGCTTGATTGCTGGATCATGCAGTTGTTCCATTTTTAATTTTTTGAGGAATCTCTATACTGTTTTCCACAGTGATTGTACCATTGCTTCTGCAAAGCAAAGGAAATAACTGACAGAGTGAAAAGGCAACCCATGGAATGGGAGAAAATATTTGCAAACCATGTATCTCATCAGGGGTTAATATCCAAAATACATAAGGAACTCCTACAACTCAATATTGAAAACAAATAAAGAAAAACTAATGGCCTGATTAAAAATGAGTTAAGGACTTAAATAGTTATTTTTTTTTTCAAAGGAGACATACAAATGATGAACAAATGGTCGCAAATGGTCATCACAATCACCAGGGAGATACAAATCAAACCATAACAAGATATCACCACACACCGTGAGGATGACAAGAGTGTTGGCAAGGATATGGAGAAAGAGGACATCTTGCACACTGCTAGCAGAAACTATAATATTTAATATTGCACTATAATATTTTAAGATAATTGCTAATGCCTCCATTTGAGAGATGAAAAAACAGAGATAAGTAGTTTAAATAACTTGCTGAAGATCATGCAGCTAAAAATTGTGACCTATCTGAATCCAAAGACAATGATCTTTAGAACTAAATTTTTTAAGCTGGAAAACATGGGGACCACCAAGAAGGTATCTGTAAATACCTCAGATGCCAATGCCACTTGGTGTTAAAGATAATTTATTTGATGTTAAATTTTCTACCAATGGTCACATCAGTCACCTGTAGGTCTGGCATGAGTGGCTGAAGCTTGCCATAATGTAGCCATCTGCAAGGTCCAAATAGTCATTAATGTAAAAAAAAAAAAAATGATGTCCTGTAACAGAAGTCCAAACATTATATAAGGAACTGGAGGATCCCTTTTAACATAGATGCAGACACGTACAAACTTACAAATTAAGTTTGAAAATATTTCAGAAAAGAACTGATGTGAAGAATAAAAATGGAAGGGCCTCAGCACATCATGAGTCCTCAATAAACTGGAAATACTCATTTTTTTGAGTGTTTTAATAATAGCAGCCAACAACCAGGATTTTTAAAGTTTTTTTTCCTGAGGGTGATTTCAGATGAGAAAAAAACAAAACCAAAACAAACTATTTCTGGGTCAATTAAGGCTGGCCAGTCTGTCTTCTATTCTTCTGAGCCAGACATTTGACAAGTTGACATGATTACACTATGTCTTTTTCTCTACCTCTATAAGCTTATCTGCCAGATGCACCCACTTTGTGACCCCGCGCTATGGGCAGAGGACACAAAGGGGCTGAAGATGCTAAGACTCTCTGTTATGAAGTTAGGGAGTTCAGTGAATGGACGAGTCTGACCGTTCTTTAGAAAACTCCGTGATAGACATTAAAAACAGTAACAACATTAAAATAGAAATATACCCCTGGACTCTGTTCCCTTCATCTGTTATTGGTTTATCTGTGATTTACTCCAGATACATGAACTCTATAAAGCAAGTTTTATGTCCTTTTGTTTTGTTTTTATTTTTGTTTTTGTTTTTTGCCTTAAATACACTTCAGTCTTAGAAACTAGTCTAACAGCCGCCTCTGTTACAGGAAGCCAATGTGCAATAGAAGACTGTCCATGGTTCTTTTAAAAGCAGTGCTGAGTAATTCACTGGTTCCACAAGATATTAAACACGTAGTATGTGCCAATAATTGGCTATTCTCTGTAGATAAAATGTAGAACCAAGAGAGACATATATTTCTTGCTGCCATGGAAAGTGTGGTCTAATGTATAAAATGGTGATACATTGGGGGCACCCGGGTGGCTCAGTGGGTTAAAACCTCTGCCTTCAGCTTAGGTCATGATCCCGGGGTCCTGGGACTAAGCCCGGCATCGAGCCTGCTTCCTCCTCTCTCTCTCTGTCTGCCTCTCTGCCTACTTGTGATCTGTCAAATAAATAAATAAAATCTTAAAAAAAAAAAGAAAAGGTGATACATTGCTCCCTCTTTAGCCAAATTCTCTAAATATAAAACGAGTGGTTTTATTCAAGAGTAAGGGAAAGTGAGTCACAGTGCATCTAGAATGCTAAATCTGGAAGACAGTGACGTCCTGGGATGGCAAACATCGACCAGGCAAGACGCCATTACTCTACACGCCCATGGCAGACATCACTAATTGAGCCCTGTCATCGTCCTCATGGAATCTGCGTGGGCGCCACTTCTGTCACAACATGGCTTCCTAGACAGGCGCTATCAGCTGCTAGAGAAGACATATGAAATTTGTTCTTTTTTGCTACTTCTGATATATTTCAGTTGATACTATTTGCCTACTGTTAAAATTGACATCTAGCAAGGTCAAATAAGCCATTCTGGGCAACTCAGTTTGGCAGGCGCAAAAGCTGGAACCTGGATCTAGAATTTCCCAATCACTCTTCTGTCTCATCATTCATCCTCAGCTTACTGCCATGGAAAGCCACAAAAATGAAGCCTGTCCTGCAGAAAATATATGTTTTGGAGTGAGGGGAAGGGGTTGTAATGATTATAGACTGAACCCCTACTATGGCTGAATAACCCTATTTCTTTTCTTTCTAAAATTCTATTTCATCTCATTGTTTTCTTCCTGGTACTGCAAAATGAGAGCCTTGCCTCCATGTCCAGAGTAGAATTCCTATGTCAAGTAGAATTCCTTATGCCAAGTCTCAGTATCATGATCAATCACATAGAATTTTCAAGTTTCGACTTCGATGGGACAGTTAAGTACAATACATGGATATGCACCTTGTCTGACACAGGATATTTTTGATGTCCAAAACTTTTCCCATTTTCCTTGGAGTCTCCCACTTCAGTTTTATAATCTAAAACAAGTAAAATAAGCCCCATAGTACCACTGTTGGTGTATAACTGAAAACAATTAGTATTTTGGGGGGCACGTGGATGGCTTCGCTGGCTGAGTGTCCAACTCTTGATTTCGGCTTTGGTTATCATCTTGGGTCATGGAATTGAGCCCCTCATTGGCCTCCATGTTCTGTGGAGAGTCAGCTTGAGATTCTCTCTCTCCCTCTTCCTCTACTACTCCTCACTACTCAATCTCCCTCTCTTTAAGATAAATGAATGAATTTTAAAAAAGAAAAGAAAATGAGTATTTTCATATGGTGGTTATACTCTTCAAAAATTCTTCCAAAACGTAGTCCTAAACTACTAAGAATGTCTTAGCACATGCAGTTAGAGGATTCCTGAGAAAACCTTAATCGATAGCTGCAATGCTACTTCTAGTCTTTATTTCCAGTGGCATGAAATGATTAGTATTACAGTGTAGTACTGGGGGGGAATCTCATAACCTCATAATCCAATTTCCTGACAATAATGCTTAGCATATAGTTTTACCCTTTTTAAAACCCAAGTCTTTATTTTCACATCCATATGATGTGTATAAATGTAATAAGGCTACCAAAAGAATAAAAGACAAGAGATCAAACCCCAAGTATGTCTCAGTCCAATGTCTGGGCTATACCATCTTCTGTTTTGTATCCAGGAAGAAGAAAGAGCATCTTATTTTTTTGCCTTTTTAGGCAGGCAGTAAATGGACATATGCCAGAGGATCTGATGAGTCTTCAATTTGCTATCCAGCCTAATAAAAACTGGGCTCATTAGCTAACAAAGAGAGCCACAAAATAAAATATAACACGCCAGAGTCTGATTCAAAAGAGATCTGCCTCTACCACTATCATTGTCTAACATTTGAATTTTTTAAAAATTATTTCTCTTCTTGCCTTCTAGGGAAAACGGACTCTAGAGTAGCTCCTATGACCTCTGCCTCCTTGAATTTAAGGCTTGTATAATCCTAATCCTGATAATGTGGGCAGGACCTGCAATTTGCTTTTAACAAATAAAATACAATGAAGGTAGGGATAGTACTTCTATGGTAAC
This sequence comes from Mustela erminea, assembly GCF_009829155.1. Lineage (NCBI taxonomy): Eukaryota > Metazoa > Chordata > Mammalia > Carnivora > Mustelidae > Mustela > Mustela erminea. The sequence continues at coordinate 38,318,606 of NC_045632.1, forward strand.
ATAGGCTAAGATTTCACACTGTGGCCTCCGAGAAACAAAGAGGGCTTTAGAGGGGAGGGGGTTGGGGGGATGGGTGAGCCTGGTGGTGGAAATTAAGGAGGGCACATATTGCATGGAGCCCATATACATGGGTGTTTTATGTAAACAATGGATCTTTGAACACTACCTCAAAAACTAATGACCTACTGCATGCTGACTCATATAACACAATAAAAAAAAAAATTTAAAAAAGAAAAAGAAAATGGTAAGATTTCACCCTGGGTTGCTAACAGATTTTCTCATGTTGGTGTTGACGAAGCAAGAAGCAGGATTGGGAAGGTCCAAGGAATAAGGGCACATTTCAGACAATGAGGGTACATGCAAGAAACAGAGACCGTCAGTCCCCAAGGATACAAGATACTGAACGCTACTAACAACCACAGGAACTTGGAAGTGGAAATTCCTCCAGTTCAGCCTCAGATAAGACTGTAGCCAGAGCCTGAAACTTGATTGTATCCCTGTGAAATACGGAGCAGAGCCCAGCTCGGCTGTGCCTTGTCTCTTGCCCCCCACTCCCCACAAAAGTGTATTTTACTTTAAGCTAAGTTTTTGTAGGAGTGTTAGGCAGTAATAGGTAGGTAATGAAGTTTCCAACCCTAATTCACTGATAGATGAGAAAAGCAATAAACAAAGAAACACATGCATTAGGAAATATAACTGCAGTCTGGGGCATCTCAGGCAGACTGCTACGGGGATGGAAAGATTCTACTCAGTATTAGTCAAAGAACTGCATATTTCTTAAGTGCTGTCTTGAGAATTATGAACTGATAAATAACTCGACTGATGTGATCAACTTTGAATCTCCAATGCTCAGTGTAATATTCAGGGCATTCTTGATCTCACCAGAAAATACCTGCCTTTACATCTTGCCTGCAGGAGAGGTGGGGACTTCCTGAGGTCCCACTCAGGCTCATGCCTACATTTCAGGCGCCATAACGTGCTCT